>NC_092224.1:94508783-94808783 GCF_036320965.1 Panulirus ornatus | reverse complement strand
TCTCTTCATACCTGATTGCTATTTCCTGCATTGGCAAAGTAGAGTCATGAACAAACAAAGAAAAGGCCACATTCACTCATATCCACTCTCAAGCTGTCATGTGTAATGCACCAAAATCATTGCCCACTATCTACAACCAAAACCCACAAACCTTTCCATGGTTTCCCCTGGCTGCTTCATTAGCTCTGATTCAGTCTTGACAATATCTATACCCCTGTGTAAGATATCACTCTGATTTAATTCACTTAATACTGTGCACACCTTTCATCCTCTTGTATGTTTAGTCCCTAGGCACTCAAATTTTTTTTCAGTCTATCCTTATACTGTCCCCTCTACTTCTGACATATATATCTTCTTTGTAAACCTCTCTTCACCCATTCTTTCCATGTCCAAACCATTTTAGCAAATCCTCTTCAGCTCTCTCAACTATACTCTTCTAATTACCACACCTCTCTGTTACCCTATCATTTCTTGATTAACCCTCCTCACACCACATCAAATATTTCATTTCAAACACACAACCATCCTCAGTACATTCCTACCTATAGCCCATGCCTTACAACCATACAACATGGCTGGGACTACTAAACCTTCAAACATAACAATTTTCACCTTCCAAGACAGTGACCTTTTTTTTCTTCCACATATTCTTCTTTCTTCCCAGATCCTTTACCCCATTACTCACCCTGTGACTCATCACCAACTTCCATTATTTCATTCACTGCCAAGTCCACTTTCAGATATCTAAAACAACCCACTTCCTCCAATGCATATGTACATTTTCATACTTACTTGCCTTCATCCATTCCCAGAACCATCCCGCCCTACAGGAAACAGCATTGCGACCCCCCACTTAAGCAAGGAAACACCAGGAAGACAGACATAAAAGGCCACATTCGTCCACACTCAGTCTCTAGCTGTCATGTGTAATGCACCAAAACCACAGCCCCCTATCCACATCCAGGCCCTACAGACCTTTTCATGGTTTACCCGAAACATTTCACATGCCCTGGTTCAGTCCACTGACAGCATGTCAACCCTGGTGTACCACGTCATTCCAATTCACTCTATTCCTTGCATGCCTCACACTCTCCTGTATGTTCAGACCCTGATTGCTCAAAATCTTTTTCACTCTACCCTTCCACCTTAAATGTGGTCTACTGATTCCCCTTGTTCCCTCCACCTCTGACACATAAACCCTCTTTGTCAACATTTCCTCACTTGTTCTCTCCATATGTCCAAACCATTTCAACACACCCACTTCTGATCTCTCAATCATACTTTTTTTTTTACTTCCACGCATATCTCTTACCCTTTCACTACTTACTTGATCAAACCACCTCACACCACAAATTGTCTTCAAACATTTCATTTCCAACACATCCACCCTCCTCCACACAACCCTATCTATAGCCCATGCCTTGCAAACATACCCATATTTGCTCTCAGAGATAATGTTCTCTTTCTAAACATTCTTCATTGCCCCAGAACCTTCGCCCCTTCCCCCACCCTGTGGCTCACTTCCGCTTCCATGGTTCTATTTGCTGTCAAGTCCACTCCTAGATATCTTATACAATTCAATTACTCCAATTTTTCTCTATTCAAACTTACATCCCAAATAACTTTTCCTTCAACCCTACTGAATCTAATAACCTTGTACTTATTCACATTTACCCATAACTTTCTCCTTTCACACTTTGCTAAACTCAGTCACCAACTTCTACAGTTTCTCACTTGAATCGGCCACCAGTACTGTATCACTGGCAAACAACAACTGCCCCACTTCCCAGGCCCTCTCATCCCCAACACACTGCATGCTTGCCCCTCTCTCCAAAGCTCTTGCCTTTACCTCCCTCAGGGAATAGAGGCGCTAGGAATGGATGAAGGGAAGCAAGTATGAATATGTACATGAGTATATATTTATTCATTTTATATTTTTATTATACTTTGTCGCTGTCTCCTGCGTTAGCAAGGTAGGGCAAGGAAACAGACGAAAGAATGGCCCAACCCACCCACATATACATGTATATACATACACATCCACACATGCACATATACATGCCTATACATCTCAATGTATAAATATATATATACACACTCAGACATATACATATATACACATGTACATAATTCATACTGTCTGCCCTTATTCATTCCCATCACCACCCAGCCACACATTAAGTGACAGCCCCTCCCCCCACGCATGTGCGCAAGGTAGCGCTTGGAAAAGACGACAAAGGCCACATCGTTCCAATTCACTCTATTCCTTGCACGCCTTTCACCCTCCTGAATGTTCAAGCCCCAATCATTCAAAATCTTTTTCACTCCATCTTTCCATCTCCAATTTGGTCTCCCACTTCTCCTCATTCCCTCCACCTCTGACACATATATCCTCTTGGTCAATCTTTCCTCACTAATTCTCTCCATGTGAACAAACCATTTCGAAACGCCCTCTTCTGCTCTCTCAACCACACATCTCTCTTACCCTTTCATTACTTACTCGATCAAGCCACCTCACACCACATATTGTCCTCAAACATCTTATTTCCAGCACATCCACCCTCCTCTGCACAACTCTATCTATAGCCCACACCTTGCAACCATATAACATTGTTGGAACCACTATTCCTTCAAACATACCCATTTTTGCTTTCCAAGATAACATTCTCGACTTCCACCCATTTTTCAATGCTCCTAGAACTTTCGCCCTCTCCCCCACCCTATGATTCACTTCCGCTTCCAGGGTTCTATCCGCTGCCAAATCCATATATATATAGAGTGAATTGGAACGATGTGGTATACCGGGGTCGAAGTGCTGTCAGTGGATTGAACCAGGGCATGTGAAGCATCTGGAGTAAACTATGGAAAGCTTTGTGAGGCCTGGATGTGGAGAGGGAGCTGTGGTTTCAGTGCATTATTACATGACAGCTAGAGACTGAGTGTGAACGAATGTGGCCTTTGTTGTCTTTTCCTAGCGCTACCTCGCGCATATGAGGGGGGAGGGGGTTGTTATTTCATGTGTGGCGGGGTGGCGATGGGAATGAATAAAGGCAGACAGTATGAATCATGTACATGTGTATATATGGATATGTCTGTGTGGGTATATATATGTATACGCTGAGATGTATAGGCATGTATATTTGCGTGTGTGGACGTGTATGTGTATACATGTGTATGTGGGTGGGTTGGGTCATTTTCTTTCGTCTGTTTCCTTGCGCTACCTCGCTAACGCGGGAGACAGCGACAAAGCAATATAAATAAATAAATATAATATATATACTATATCCCTGGGGATAGGGAAGAAAGAGTACTTCCCACGTATTCCATGCATGTCATAGAAGGCGACTAAAAGGGGAGGGAGTGGGGGGCTGGAAATTCTCCCCCTTGATTTTAATTTTCCAAAATAAGGAACAGAGAATGGGGCCAAGTAAGACATTCCCTCAAAGGCTCAGTCCTCTGTTCATAACGCTACCTCGCTAATGTAGGAAAAGGCAAATAGTATGAAAAATATATATATATCATATATATGTCTGTGTATATTCATATATATGTATGTATATGTGTATATGATATGTATCTGTATATGTATGTATATGTGCGTGTCTGGGCGTGTATGTACATACATGTGTATATGAATGGATCAGCCATTGTTCATCTGTTTCCTGGTGCTGCCTCACTGACACGGAAATGGTGATCAAGTATAATAATAATAACAAAATATATATATATCTATTTATCTATTATCATTATACTTAATCGTTGTTTCCCGCTGTTTCCCCCTTTTATGGGGTTCCTGCAGCTTTAAGCATGCACTTCAAGCAAAAGCACAAAAATGACAGACTCCTCTGGAGTTAGAAGGTCTTGATAACACTACTCCTTCCCATCCACTGATGGTAGATAATTGCTATATATATCAACATTACCCTCCTCTGTGTATGATAAAGCCTAATATAATAAAAGTTTCCCTGTAAATACACATATAAGAAAATTAACACTGAACACCTAGCAATGAAATTCTTTTCAAATTTCTCACACACACATGCAACAAACATAACAATATGGGTTACCATCCTTTTCCAATGAACCATGAACATTTCACTTACTGCTTGGGTTACAGTACCATAATTCTTGCAAATGAAGCTAATGAGTATACCATCAATAACTGCAGAATCCTGCTTACAGTTAAGTATACAATATCTTAGGTTTGTTTTTACACATTTCCAAGCCTTCTTGAAACAGTCCATAGATACAATTAACAGGAGTGCATATGTTTGTACATAGAGAATACATTTCATAAATAAGCCAGTTTGAAGAAATCCCTTTAGCAATTTCTGTTATAACAAGTTTCTACACTTCATAAACTTACCTGCAAAATGCCACACAAATAGCCAAACCTCATAAATTCATTTTGTCTTTGAAATATCATCATAGTCATAAAACATCAACAGCATACAGAAGTGCAATACCTTGGAATTTTCTCTTACATAATTCTATAAAGATAAATTTTGTAATCAAAATATTTCTAACTCTTTCTTGAGCACATGTACATCAAAATGTTTACGTATGTAGTGTATTCAGCACACATCAGAATTCTATAACCAGCTATACACATAATGATAATTTACATTTACAAAGAAAAAATTAGATATGCTATAACCACCTTATTAGCTTTTCACTTTACTTCCCAACCATTCTAAATCATGTATTATGCAAGATCAAACTAAATAAATGGGTATGATAGGAGCATCTAAGCAATTATTTAAAGCTAAAATAAATATTCATTTACCTCTAACATTTGTACTATATCATCCTTATATTTTACATATTGTTTTGGTAAATATAGTGTTAATTTTTGTGACAAAGCTGTCATTTCTTATGATAATGTTCTAATATTAACCAACTAGTTGAATAAGTAAAACCAATCATCTGAGATAATCAGTATTCATAATTCAGTATAATTCTTCATAAAAGTTAATGCACACAAGACGAGCTGCACAAATGAAAATACTAGAATAAACAACAGAAACTGGAATAAATCAGCAAATCAAGACATATTTTTCCTTCTGGCAATATAATCATCCTCTATTAATTTTTTCACATTTGTTTGCCATTTCCAGCATTAGCATGGTAACACTGGGAACAGATCAAAAGAGGCCCACATCCATTGTCTAGCTGTCAAGAAAAGCACTGAGACCACAGCCACTTATCCACAACCAGGCCCCATAGACTTTCTGTGATTTCTCCCAGCTGCTTCATATGTCCAGGTTCAATCCACTGACATGCAACACACTGCTCCCTGTATACCACATCACTCCAGTTAACTCTACCTCATGCATGCATGGTCAGGCCCTGAGAACTCAAAATCAGAAAGTTCTCACTCCAGCCATCCATCTCTAATCTGGCCTCCCCCTTTTCCTTGTCCCCTAAACTTCTGACACATACATCTCTTTGTTAACCACTCCTCACTCATCCTCTCCATACATCCAAACAGAACTATCAAATAACCATTTACTGGCAAAGACATCTCATTTCAGTCATTTTTCCTTTTCTTACCAGGGATTATCATATTATCATTACCATTATTATTATCATACTTGATCGCCATTTCCCGCTTCAGCGAGGTAGTGCCAGGAAACAGACAAAGAATGGCCCATCCACTCATGTACACATATATATACATAAATGCCCATACATGCACATATACATACATATACAAAGACATATATATATATATATATATATATATATATATATATATATATATATATATATATATATATATATATATACATATTCATACTTAATTGCCTTCATCCATTCTGGCGCTACTCCATCCCACATAAAACAGCATTGCTACCCCCTGCTTCAGCAAGGTAGCGCCAGGAAAACAGACAAAAAATGCCATATGACTCAAAAACATTTTGTATCATGATTTACATCTCTCAGTATTACTTTTGTCTTGCATACAGTATACTTCTAAACATATGTACCTGATTTTTTTCTGCTTTGTATTTTTGACATATATACAACATTTACATGTCAAAAGAAATAAATTTTTTCAATACACTCCTACAATTTAAAACATATCAAAGTAATACTGTCTTCAGATGATGATAAGTGATGAGAAATATCACTTTTAACCAAATATAAATTTCAAATTCTAAAGACTGATAAAAAGGAGTTGGCACTACATCATATCATGGCACCTATAGCTTATCTCAAGCTGGAACTGAAGTGTTGATTAACATAATACATTTCAACTAAGTTTAATCAACTACTACATAAATGTCCATTAGCTAGAGTATACACCTGTTTATTCAAAATCATACGATTATGCATAGTAATAGGAGATTTATGCATCCAAGGGTGGGGCTAGGGCCTCTGGTTTCAAAATCATATCATAAGCAAAACATTTCAATAAACATTGATAGTTATTATTTCAATTTTCTGCTATAACTAAAGAAGTAACAAATGCCAAATATAATTTGATAACATCAAACTCTGGCAGCAGCAGCAACAGTAGTACCTCTAGATAAAAATGTGCAAACTAGCAGCATCTTATAAAGACAGAATTCAACATTCTTGTTATACACTAAATTCAAAATTTTATAATTATATAAAGTTCTCAGTAATAAACAGCAACAGTTAGATATTGAGATCAACACACATTTATACATATAAAAGCTGAGGGAACAATAAAAATTGCTACATAAAATATTTTTAACATTTCTCATGTGACAAGTAATGAATCATGCTTTTTACATTTCTCATGTGGCAAGTCATGAATCATGCTCCTGACTAATTTGCCACAAACCAGGATCTCTGACATACAATTGCAATCCTCTGAGTAGCAAAGTTCTAACAGCACCAGAAGAGCAGCAGCAGTGCATATTACACAGCTTAAAGTTTTCTGGGTCTTTTTTCAAATGCTTACTGCTTAAAAAGAATATGAAAAACAGAAAAGAAAGCCTAAAATTCCATTCTGAATTAATTAATTTTAGATTAAACGAAATGGTACAGGAAAAGCCTTTTTGATGTAACACTCAAATATCACCAGGATTAGTAACCAAGGATCAGCTGTAATAAAATAATCAAAAGAATTAAACCTGTTGACATATTTCACATTCTCCAAGTCAAGATAAGTCTTAGGGTCTTCACATTAAATTGAACAGTTATACACATTCATCTATCTGTTTATATCCTACATACTTTCTTCCACTGCACAATATCTGCAAATGATAAATCCAGATTTGTTTGTTGAAAAACCCTCTTATACTTGCAATATCCTTTTGCCTGATTTGTATACATACGTCAGTTCCCAGTATTCCTCCTCAATTAAGCAATCCTCTTTACATACCCTTACTACCTTAAAAGTCTATCTTGTACTTCATCAACACTTCCTCCATATCCATTCCGATTTCTTCATTTACTTCATCCAACCTCTTCAGCACAAGTAAAAACCCACTTTAAATTTCAAATCAGAGCTTGCATCTTACTGAGGATTCCATTGTCACAAGCCCCCTTTATAACATCAGAGAAAACTGTGGGTTGTCATCATATCTTAACAAATCTTCTCACATCTGATGACTCACATCTGTCCTTTAATCTTTTTAAGGCTCCAGCATTTTACATGTCTTTTAGCACTGAGTCCAATATGTCCTTTTCCATTTTCATGTCCTTTTTGAAAGTTCTCCTTCACTTAACACTTTAACTCCTTTGTCTGAATCATGGACGTTTTGCTGTTCTTTGCACCTATAATTTCTATGCACAATTAATGGCATGTCAGCCTTGTCTAATCTCAAAATCATATAAGGAATCTATGGTATCATCTAAAGAAAAAGAAAATAGATATGGTATTTCCTTTTCCAAAACTAAGTATAACTCACTACAAAAGATATCACTGTCCTTAGAATATAAGTAAGGTTCAACCTACAAATGCTGTCATTACCCTTATGATTTCAATGATCAGAAATCTGAGCTTGCCAAGGTTTGGTATACATGTTATATCCCCAGAAATTTCATTCAGTTCATCCCAATGAGTTACAATCATGGCAATCTAATACTTAATCAAATAATAGTATAAATACCACTCCAGCTTTTGTTACAAAGCAGAAATGGACAAATAATCTGCCAGTTAAATTGGCTGTCAAAAGTGTATAAACACTTCTAGCTTATGCACAAGAACCCCACACATCTAAAACCAGTTACTAAAATGTATCTTCAGATAAAAAACAACAATCATTCATCCAAACTAAAATGAAAGAGTACAGTCCCTTTAGATTAATTTTTTTTATACAAACTTACTGATCTTTAATGTTTACAATATCTTAAACAATGTAACTACTCCCAGTAGAAGCAGCAAAAATATAACTATAGGAGAGGAGGAAGTAGATTCCAAGGATTTCAGGACTACTACTCTTTGCCAGTTAGCAGGATTGGGGTTAAGGACACAAGATTTGCAAGATCAGTTCCCTCAAAAGACTCATGGCTGTATGCACTGAATCCACCCTGTGTACAAGGAAAAAGAGTCAAAGATAATGGGCAGATAGAGAAAAATAAAAATGTTATTGTAGTATCTAACTTAATTTCAGGCACTGTAAACCTCAGGCACTGTAAACCAATGCAATATATCTTGTACTCATATCTTTTGTCTTACAAACTTCTCACTTTGAGTTAAGGTAGCATCAAGAATACACACTCAAGCTTTTGAAAAGAAATCCTCTTTTCATAAATTCAGAATGAGATTTCAAGCCCTCTAACTCCCACCCCTATTGGTTGCCTTTTATGGTGTGTAGGAAATATGTGGGAACTAGTCTACCTTCCAAGTCACCAAGAATATATTCCTTTTATAATTCATTTTCTAATGTATTAAATCATTACACAGGCAAATCTTTCAAAAATATATGGTTTCTGACTAAAGAAGCTTATATAAGTTCCAGCAGTAAACTTTCACAATAAATGACAAAAAGGATATGACACTTTCACTTCAAATTTGTTCATGCCGTAAACAGCATTAGCAAGTCTACCATAGGGACCAGGGCATCCCTGCCCTTTCAGTTAGCCTATAGGGTTGGGGACCACATTTCAGCATGATCAATTCCTTCTAAAGATGTATAAGTAACAAATGGAAATAGCCTTTTTATATCAACTATCATGGCAGAGGCAGAGACATACCCTAATCATGACCATCTTGGGTGAAAGAAAAAGAAAGAATAAGAAAAAGAATAGTCAGTTATAGCTCCTTAGGTCAAGACTTGAACTACGTAATAGCTCTTAAAGGTAGAAGGGTTGCAAGAAGGAAAGACGAAAAAAAAAAAGAGACTTCCATGGTTTTGCTATGCAAGGAAAAAAGGAGGTATCAACATGGTCAATCCTCATGTGGCTAGTCTCCACACAGAGTCTTTGGGAGGCAGAAACCAAGTGTATACCATGAGTCCAAACCTCAGTTTTCGAAGGGACATATACAGACACCTCATGATGGCAGAGGCCAAAATGCTTTCAGCAGAACAATGAAAGGGTAACATTACAGAAGATGGAAAGGAATCGTTGAAGAAAAGGTGACAGGTGGAGAAGTAACAGGCAAAAGGCTTTTGATTCCACTTTGCCTTTGGCGGAGTTTGAAGAAGAGACATCCAGTCTACAAACAGTACTCCATACTAGAGTGAATAAAAAAGCCCTGAAGATATGGAACAGCTACTCACATGGCTCCTGTACAACACTCCCAGCTTCTATGAAAAAGATTTTGTAATGTTTATCTTGAGGGTATTTCTTGGTAGAGTGGAGGAAGTGGCCACAACCAACATGTAAATGTTTTTGCAGGATTGAATGGTAGTGTTCTAACAGCAGGAAATGAATGACATTTATAAAGTGATATGGGAAGAAATGGGGTTTTTGCACTATTCAATTTAACCAGGTTACTTCTTCCTCACTCTGGTGTGCAGCACAAGTCTGAATTAAGAAAGGAGATAAATTCAATATGAGAGAAAGAGTGAGTATCAGTGATAGGAAGGGAAGGAAATGAGTTGAAGAATGAGAAACAGAATCATCGATGGGAAAGTGAATAGGATTACTGAAGAAAGACCATAAAAAGATTGACGTACAGTACATGACAGAACAGAACCTTGATGTATTGACTATAGCAATGGACCAACTGAAATGGAAGCTATGCTAATGAGAACAGATAAAAGCAAAAAATCCAAAGGAAAGAAGTTTGCAAAGGTATTGAGGACCATAAAAAAAGATTCATTAAAATCCCTGAGAGAAGGACCAGAGGTGAGTCATACAGGAGAGAATTCACCAGTAGACCTCACATCATAAAAGCCATATTGACAGCCTGAAAGAAGGGAATGGGATTCTAAAAGCTAAAGAAACGTGAAAGTTAAGAAAAGTTTCAAAAACTCTGAAGATAGTAGAAGCAAGAGCACTGGGGTGACAACTGGAAGGATGAGAATGGTTTTCCTATTAAAACAATATCCATACCTGAAGCAGTACCTTACATATATCAAGACATAAAACTTTATATTTATTACAAATCCTGTACATGTACCGCAAAAAAATTAAGGGATGACATAAGTCATCGTGTGAAAGACAGTGTTAAGTTCCTGAGCAAGTTCAGGAGAGTGAAAGGAAAAGTCAGCATCTTTAACAGCAAAGATAGAAATTTTTGTAGGTCATGAATGTAAATGAAATGAAGAGATTGGATGCACTTGAAATAAAATGCCTATGAACAATACATAGCATGAGGCGAGCTGATCTTTTGAGAAATGACAATTCAATGTCTTAAGAGGCAGATAGATATGTATGAAAGTACAGTAACGGATATTCTAAATTAAATGCCTGAGGAAAATGTGGCTTAAAGTAAAGTTGATCTTTAGGAAAATGGCAGTCAGAAAGAGGTGTGCATAATCTGAAAGAAAAAGCCAACCAGGAAAAGCTGAAATGGAATGAGGATATGGAGCAGATGATTGATGCAAGGATGACAATCGGGGAAGCAAGGGGAAGGGAGAGACTGAAGAAGAGCTGGAAGGATAGAGTAAAGGAGACTTTAGGTACTGGTACTTGGAAGCTTGAGGAGGGTGTGTGTTAGACAGCAAGAAGTGGAACAATTTGGTATAGGGGAGGTGATGTGCTATCAGTGGAGTGAACCAGGGCACACTGAAGTATCCAAAGTGAATGAGTGTGTGGGCTGAACCTGGGAACATGAAGTAGTCATGGGAAACCTTGGAGTAACCTATGGGAACTAGGCGTGAATGGTAGACTCTAGTTTTGGTATTTCATATATGACAGCTAAGGACTAAATGTGTGCAAGATCACCCTCTGTTTGTTCCTAACGCTACCTTTTAAAGGCAGAAAGACAATTGTATACAAAAATTAAATATCATTCTTTAATACTTATTCACCATCTCATTCCTTAGCAATAGGAATAGACAAAACAATAGCCTCATTTGCAAACATACACTCTCTAACTGTCATGGATATAAATAATGCATCAAAATAATGCCCTACAGACAACTCTGTGGTTTCTCCCTAAATACTTCATGTGCCTAGGTTCAACCCACTTACAGTATGTTGTGCCCTGTAGATCAAATTAATCCAATTCATTTTACTCAATACATGCCTCTCACTTTCCTGAATGTTATCCCATCCTACAGTACTCAAAGCTTCTTTCATTCCACCCTTCCAGTTCTGCTGAGCTCCCCTCCCACTTGTTCCTTCCATATGTGACAAATAGAGCCTTTTAGTCAGTCATTCTTTGCTCTTCCTCTTATGTCCAATTCAGTTTTGTACATCCTGGTAAGTTATCTTAATCAGAGTAAAATCGCCACCATATCTCACTTTTACAGTTTTATTTCTTACATGATCAACTCACTTCACACTACATACTATCCTTAGGCATTCATCAAAACACTTTCACTCTCTTCCATTCTTTTGCATGCAGGGCCCAACACTCATATCCATACAAAAGTCAGGACTATCATACTTTCAAATATACCCATCGTTGGCCTGAGAGCAGTAATCTCTCCTTTCACACACTCTTCAATGCACCTAAGACCTTAGCCCCCTCTTAACCTATGACTCACTTTAAGCCTCATGGTTCCATGCACTGTCACTTCCAATTCCAGATACTAAGGCTTAAGCAATCCACTTCCAATAGGTCCTGCCCATTAAAACCATCCTGTCCCCCCCACCTACACCTCATAACCTTACCTTTGCTCATATTATCTCTTAATGTGAGAATTAAACTTGTTCTCCCTAAACAAGAGGTGTCTCCAAGGCAAACAAATAGAATGTTTTAAAAATACCCAAAGGATTTATCAATGTCAATATTGAAAATTTCTTTACAGTAGCACTAACATTGCCAACAAGAGAAAAATGGACTAAAACTTAGGGGTCACAGGGTTAATCTGGATTAAGAGAAATATTTCTCTACCAATGACATTACTGATACGTGGAATAAGCTCCATGAAATTGTTGTTCACTGCAACACCCTTATCAACTTCAAAATCAGGCTTAATCATCACTTGTCACTCTCTGGTATTGAATAATTCATTTAATAAGTCATAAATCATAACATAGAAGTATATCATGCTACCTTCTCGACCAATGATCTCTCCTTAGCTATGCTTTAGTAAAATACCAACATTAGTTAACCCATGTCACCTGCTTTGAGAAAGAAATAAGAATTACTGCATCATTCTTCACCATCAGGAATAATATATGCATGGTAAATCGAGAGGTTAGAGCCCAATGTTATCCTTACTATCGTCTTTATACTGCAAGAAATAGTGAATATGTATGAAAAAAATAATACCTTCCAATAGCAAGGATTCGAACCCAGGACCTTTTGCATGGTATTCGGGAATGCTCTCTCCCTCTCTCTCTCTCTATATATATATATTTATTTATTTATTGTACTTAGTTGCAGTCTCCTGCGTTAGCGAGGTAGCGCAAGGAAACAGACGAAAGAATGGCCCAACTCACCCACATACACATGTATATACATAAATATTTGCCCACACACTTGCATATACACACATATACATTTCACCGTATACATTCATATGCAGACATATACATACATAGATATGTATACATTCATACCTGCTGCCTTCATCCATTCCTGTCGCCACCACGCCACACACGAAATAGCATTCCCCTCCTTCCAGCGAGGAAGCACCAAGAACAGGCAAACAAGGCTACATTCATTAACATTCAGTCTCTAGCTGTCATGTGTATTGTACCGAAACCACAGCTCCCTTTCCACTTCCAGGCCCCACAGACCTTTCCATGGTTTACCTCAGATGCTGCACATGCCCTGGTTCAATCCATTGACAGCACATCAACCCTGGTATACCACACTGTTCCAATTCACTCTATTCCCTGCACGCCTTTCACCCTCCCATATGTTCAGGCCCCAATTGCTCAAAATCTTTTTCACTCCATCCTTCCACCTCCAATTTGGTCTCCCGCTTCTCCTTCTTCCCTCCACCTCAGACACATATATCCTCTTTGTCAATCTTTCCTCATTCATTCCCTTTATGTGTCCAAACCATTTCAACACACTACATATATACTATGGATATGGCTTTCTTTATTACGATGTTAAGGCTTTAGGGCAATCAACAGCAAGTGGCTTTAAAGCCTATGTGATGTTTGGACAGTGGGGGAGGAGGGGAAGTTCTTACTGAAATAAGATATCTTGTTATCCATGGGGATGGGAAAGAAAAAATACTGCCCATGTATTCCCTTCATTTTCTAGAAGGTGACTAAGAGTGGCACGAGTGGGGGGAAACAAATCCTTCCTTCCTGCATCACTTTCCAAAAGAAGGAACAGAGCAAAGAGCAAAGTGAGGAATTTTCCCCCAAAGGATCAGTCATCTGTTCTTGACGCTACCTCACTCGCACAAGAAATGGCGAGTATGTATGAAAATAAAAAATATATGTGTGTGTGTGTGTGTGTGTATAAATAAACTGTAATCACTTGGAGATGTAGCAGGTCAAGAGAGGATCAAATATCCTCATTTAGAGGCAAGTGATAAGCTAGGAGAGAATCATATATCCTCATTTCATGATGAAAGACAGATGAGCTGCATTGATGTTTGGTTAGGGAAAGACAGGACCAAATATCCTCGCTTAGTGAAGGAAGATAAAAAGGCCACACGGATGTGAGGTACAGCATGAGAGAACCTAATATTTTCATGTAATGGTGGAAGATGGATAAGCCATGTGGTAGGGCAGGAGAGAATCTGAGATTCTCATTTGGTGGAGGTAGATAGAAGAGCCAAGTGATTATTTGATAGAGAAGGCAAGGAGCAGATATCCTCATTCATCCTCTTCTACTGTTCACCAATACAGTTTTGCTTAAAAGATAATCAGTGACATCCTTATATTTACACATCAAAAAACGTTTTCTGGTTCAACACACTTTCCTTTTAAGTTTTCATAAGCATTTTCCATATTGCACATGGAGGAATTCCCAGTAACATACCTAGTCATGGTGAATATGCTAACACTCAGTTGTGTTTAAAGTGAAAAGCACACATCAATATGTATGTCTTGCTGACAAACACTTCTTGAAAATAAGTAAAAACTAAAAGAGATTTCTTGGTTTACACAGTCTATGAAACATTTTCTAACAATTGCAGCCAATACTACCAATATTCTCCTGAAAGCTATGTCTAACAACATGATACTAAAAAAGTAGTTCTTTTAAATTGCAATAATTTAGACATGCTTTCAAAAAGTGTGTCACACACATTACTTCACCATGGAGAGCAATGTAAAGGTAATACTATGTAATAAAATGATTTTAATTGGTCTCATGATAGCAATCCCTAAATGTATTTAGGTATGGACTTTCAAGTAATTTCTCCCTTTCCATTTAAAAAATAAGATAATATCCTAATCTTCAATATTTCCTGTTTCTCCTTTAATTATTTTCTCAATTACCAAGGGTTTTACTCGCTGCAAGCTTAAGACAATATAATGTTTTTCCAGGAAAGACTTAGAAATTAAGATGAACATCGTGGCCTGTATCATATCACATATATGAACAAATGAGGTTTGGCTATCTCTTGGATCCTTCAGTTTGCTTTACCATTCATGATGTCTTCACCATTTTTTCTCAGAATTATACATAAGCTGTAAGTAGATGTTCTTATTATATAGATATAGCACACATAAAAGAACTTCATAAAATGGCACATGAATTATTTGTCAATGTTACACAATATTACTTTTCCTTCGTACATAATGAATGAAAATATTTAACTTTCTTGAACTTTCAGGAAGTCTATTAAACCTAAGGATCTAATGACTCACTTATCCATGGAAAATTATCAAATGTCTCCTCAAAGTCATTTTCATCAAGTGGACTAAAATTACTATTATTGGATAGCAAAGCACCATTAATAAAATTATTTTTACCTATCTGCCTTTCAGAATTCACAGCTTGATGATAGCTATGGCGCAGATTTCCAGTACTATTGAAGCTACTTTTCTTTGGTGTACTTGTTACCAAATCACAGAAAAATTCTTCTTTCAAGTTTTCACACTGTTCAAGAAATGTTTCCGTCAGCTGTGTGCTATCTGGCTGAGCTTTGTGAGCTGCACTGTTGCTGGTGCGAGATCGTGGCAAAGCTGCCTGACCATCCTTAAGTTTCCTCTGACCGCTTAGAAATTCATCGCTAGCACACTTCTTGTACACTCCATTCATGCCACTGATAACACTAGAAGCAACATTCTCTGCAGCAGCTGCTGCTCCAGCTTGCTCCTCATCCTCCACTGCTGTCCATCGCGGTCGTCTTTGTCCTCTGACATTGACAAGAAGTGGTGACACTGCTGTGGGCAGGGCACTTGCACTTACAGCTCCCTGTGAGCGTACCCGTCTGGGAGGAGGTCCACCTTGACCTCGAGCTAATCTTAGCAAAGGACTCTGGAGGAGGGGAACAGCAGCACCATTATGACCACTTGCTGAAACACTTTTAACCAAAGAGTCATGGTGACCTAGTCTGCCAGGGTGGAGTAATGGTGAACTAGCTGATCGCTGGCCTGGCCGCCAGCAATTCTGGTCCTTGTTAGGTGGCTTGAGGAGGGATGGAGTTGGAGAATTATGTATTGAGTGGTGAGTGGTATTCAATTCATCACTTGCACCAGCTACAACCTTTTTTGGAGTACTTGTCAAACCACCAAATTCATGGAAGCTCCTCCTAGTTTTACTTTCTATATACTCTTCAAGTATTCTTCTAGGGCATATCTGAAAAAAAAAATTAGTTAAATATTACATATACAAGTTTGTGTATGCATATGTATATTCTATCTATCTATCTATATCTCTGATGCTAGTTCCCATCAAAGGGATGGCCACAGCAAAAGTTTCCATTTACCCCTGTCCTGACATGCCTCCCTTGCAAGATATATAATATATAGATGCAAGGAAAATATGTGTTGAGGAGAAACTATTAGATACATATTGATGAAAACCCCAGTTGATAGCATGATTATAAAGGCTGGATGGTAGATGATAGGTTGGTGAGGGAGATATAAAGAACTATAGCTGAAGGTACAGAGCAAATGACAGATGATAAAGATTAAAGTGTTCAGGGGTTTAGGTATATCATATGAGGATGCCTGAAAATGATTATGGGAAATTCTGTGTTTGAAAGAAGAGAGCATTAGCTTCACCTGATGAATCAACTTGGAGTGCAAAATAAAAGATAAAGATGTGAATATTTCTGCATCGTGTTTACTTCAATTTGGTACACATCATGTAAAAAGGACTGGAATTAAAAATTACACATGCTAAAGACACTGAAAGTAATGCTTAACCAGAGACTTAAGCAGAGACTTACATTTTGCCACTTAGATTGCCAGACACAAAACAGAAAGTGATTCCTGTCCTCTTACATATTTAAGCAAACTGAAAAATATGGATAAATGGAAGTTGTACAACTAGGGATTACCAACCACACTTTGTTTTGCAAAAACTCTTCAGTCTCTCTATCTGTCAAAACCTATGACACCAAGGGGTGGCCATGGCAAAAGAGTTTCCATGACTGTTGAACTACAGGCTCGTTCCCAATGTTTGTACCATCTACTTCTACCTAATGTGTCCACCTAATATTCCTGCCCAATGTTATGACCTGCTACTCCTACCTAATGCTCCCCTTATGCTCCTTTGTACTACCTAATCCACATAACCACTCTACATCATACCCAAACCAAAAACATCATATACACCCAAACAAAGCATTTCTTATATGTTGTAGCTAACTCTGCAACAACTTCATGGTGTGGAGAAGACAGATAACCTAAATGTGAGCAGGAAACATGGCAAATGCTATCTTACTGTAAATGTATGAGAAGTTGCAAAATACATGAATCATTAGTTCTGGTCAAAGCATATCTTGCAATTTGTTCTCAGTTTTTTATGGATAAATTTATAATGAAGCAGCTATTCAATTCAAACTTAATCTGATTAAGTTCCCTATCCAAAAATGACATGCAAAATTTCCTATGCAGTAATGTTTTCCAACAATTTACTGTCATGCAATAAAACACTCACCTTTTTCTCCTTAACATCATCAAAATCAAAATTTTGGAAGAGTTCTTCACGTTGCAGTTGATAAAAGGAGTGCAATCGAGCCATGGGATCACGACGAAGAAGGCTACTTATTAATGATCTCATAGCATTAGATGCACAGTCTGGAGGTTCATACTCGTACTTTGACACAGCCATGTTCATTGTTATGTGATCATCAAAACCACTCACTGGATACTGAAAAATATATCAAAAGTACATTCATATAAGAGATTAAGAAACAATCTGTCTAACTATATCTAATTTGTAATTTCTTAAAACTAAAGCAGAATGGAGAAATAAAACCCTTATCTAATGCTGGTTTCCCTTGCCAAGGCTGATATGAGTGAATTCGGTGTAAATGAATATGTTTCCTTCAGAAAAGAGGGTTTACAACATTCTCTGCCAACACCAAGTCTTCCTTTTGATGAAAATTCTGTAGTATGTTGAGTTTTCAAGCAGCAAAAAGTTTTTACCAAGGATGTAAGGCATGTGTAAGAGTAGGAAGAGAGGAGATTGTGATTGGTTCCCAGTGAATGTCGGCCTGCAGCAGGGGTGTGTGATGTCCCCATGGTTGTTTAATTTGTTTATGGAAGGGGTGGTTAGGGAGGTAAATGCAAGAGTTTTGGAGAAAGGGGTGAGTTTGCAGTCAGTTGTTCACTGATGATACAGCTACAGTGGCTGATTTGAGTGAGAAACTGCATAGATTGATGACTGAGTTTGGAAAAGTGTGCAAAAGGAGAAAGTTGAGAATAAATGTGAATAAGAGCAAGGTTATAAGGTACAGTAGGATTGAGGGATAAGTTAACCGGGAAGTAAGTTTGAATGGAATAAAACTGAAGGAAGTGAAGTGTTTTAGATATCTGAGACGACTTGGCAGCGAATGGAACTATGGAAGTGGAAGTGAGTCACAGGATGGGAGAGGGGGCAAAGGTTCTAGGAGCAATGAAGAATGTGTGGAAGGGGAGAAAATTATCTTGGAGAGTAAAAATGGGTATGTATGAAGGAATAGTAGTTCAAACAATATCATATGGTTGCAAGGCATGGGCTATAGATAAGGTTGTATGGAGGGTAGCTGTGTTGGGAATGAAATGTGTAAGGACAATATGTGGTGTGAGGTGGTTTGATCAAGTTATTAATGAAAGGGCAAGAAAGATGTGCGGAAATAAAAAGTGAGTGGTTGAGAAAGCAGCAGAGGGTATATTGAAATGGTTTGGCCATGTGGAGAGAATGAGTGGGGAAAAACTGACAAAGAGGATATATGTGTCAGAGGTGGAAGGAAGGAGAAGCAGGAGACCAAATTGGATGTGGAAGGATGGAGTGAAAAAGATTTTGAGTAATCGGGGCCTGAACATAAAGGAGGGTGAGAGGTGTGCAAGGAATGGAGTGAATTGGAACGCTGTGCTATATCGGGGTCAATATCTTGTCAATGGACTGAACCATGGCATGTGAAATGTCTGGGATAAACCATGGAAAGGTCTGTGGGGCCTGGATGTGGATGGGGAGCTGTGGTTTCGATGCATTACTCATGACAGCTAGAGACTGAGTGTGAATGAATGTGGCCTTTTTTGTCTGTTTTCTAGTGCTATCTCACTGAAGCAAGGGGTAACGATGCTGTTTCCTGTGGGGCTGGGTAGCACCAGGAATGGATAAAGGGAAACAAGTATGAATATGTACATGTGTATATATGTATATGTCTGTGTTTGTATAAGTATGTATATGTTTATATGTATAGTATGTATATGTGTGCATATGGGAGTTTAAGAAAAAAAAAATATATATATATATTTTTTTTTTGCTTTGTCGCTGTCTCCCGCGTTTGCGAGGTAGCGCAAGGAAACAGACGAAAGAAATGGCCCAACCCGCCCCCATACACATGTATATACATACGTCCACACACGCAAATATACATACCTACATAGCTTTCCATGGTTTACCCCAGACGCTTCACATGCCCTGATTCAATCCACTGACAGCACGTCAACCCCGGTATACCACATCGATCCAATTCACTCTATTCCTTGCCCTCCTTTCACCCTCCTGCATGTTCAGGCCCCGATCACACAAAATATTTTTCCCTCCATCTTTCCACCTCCAATTTGGTCTCCCACTTCTCGTTCCCTCCACCTCCGACACATATATCCTCTTGGTCAATCTTTCCTCACTCATTCTCTCCATGTGCCCAAACCATTTCAAAACACCCTCTGCTGCTCTCTCAACCACGCTCTTTTTATTTCCACACATCTCTCTTACCCTTACGTTACTTACTCGATCAAACCACCTCACACCGCACACTGTCTTCAAACATCTCATTTCCAGCACATCCATCCTCCTGCGCACAACTCTATCCATAACCCACGCCTCACAACCATACAACATTGTTGGAACCACTATTCCTTCAAACATACCCATTTTTGCTTTCCGAGATAATGTTCTCGACTTCCACACATTCTTCAAGGCTCCCAGGATTTTCGCCCCCTACCCCACCCTATGATCCACTTCCGCTTCCATGGTTCCATCTGCTGCCAGATCCACTCCCAGATATCTAAAACACTTTACTTCCTCCAGTTTTTCTTCATTCGAACTTACCTCCCAATTGACTTGACCCTCAACCCTACTGTACCTAATAACCTTGCTCTTATTCACATTTACTCTTAACTTTCTTCTTTCACACACTTTACCAAACTCAGTCACCAGCTTCTGCAGTTTCTCACATGAATCAGCCACCAGCGCTGTATCATCAGCGAACAACAACTGACTCACTTCCCAAGCTCTCTCATCCCCAACAGACTTCATACTTGCCCCTCTTTCCAAAACTCTTGCATTCACCTCCCTAACAACCCCATCCATAAACAAATTAAACAACCATGGAGACATCACACACCCCTGCCGCAAACCTACATTCACTGAGAACCAATCACTTTCCTCTCTTCCTACACGTACACATGCCTTACATCCTCGATAAAAACTTTTCACTGCTTCTAACAACTTTCCTCCCACACCATATATTCTTAATACCTTCCACAGAGCATCTCTATCAACTCTATCATATGCCTTCTCCAGATCCATAAATGCTACATACAAATCCATTTGCTTTTCTAAGTATTTCTCACATACATTCTTCAAAGCAAACACCTGATCCACACATCCTCTACCACTTCTGAAACCACACTGCTCTTCCCCAATCTGATGCTCTGTACATGCCTTCACCCTCTCAATCAATACCCTCCCATATAATTTACCAGGAATACTCAACAAACTTATACCTCTGTAATTTGAGCACTCACTCTTATCCCCTTTGCCTTTGTACAATGGCACTATGCACGCATTCCGCCAATCCTCAGGCACCTCATCATGAGTCATACATACATTGAATAACCTTACCAACCAGTCAATAATACAGTCACCCCCTTTTTTAATAAATTCCACTGCAATACCATCCAAACCTGCTGCCTTGCTGGCTTTCATCTTCCGCAAAGCTTTTACTACCTCTCCTCTGTTTACCAAATCATTTTCCCTAACCCTCTCACACATATATATATATATATATATATATATATATATATATATATATTTTTTTTTCTTTTTTTGGCTTTGTCGCTGTCTCCCGCGTTTGCGAGGTAGCGCATGGAAACAGACGAAAGAAATGGCCCAACCCACCCCCATACACATGTATATACATACGTCCAGACACGCAAATAACCATACCTACACAGCTTTCCATGGTTTACCCCAGACGCTTCACATGCCCCGATTCAATCCACTGACAGCACGTCAACCCCGGTATACCACATCGCTCCAATTCACTCTATTCCTTGCCCTCCTTTCACCCTCCTGCATGTTCAGGCCCCAATCACACAAAATCTTTTTCACTCCATCTTTCCACCTCCAATTTGGTCTCCCTCTTCTCCTCGTTCCCTCCACCTCCGACACATATATCCTCTTGGTCAATCTTTCCTCACTCATTCTCTCCATGTGCCCGAACCATTTCAAAACACCCTCTTCTGCTCTCTCAACCACGCTCTTTTTATTTCCACACATCTCTCTTACCCTTACGTTACTTACTCGATCAAACCACCTCACACCACACATTGTCCTCAAACATCTCATTTCCAGCACATCCATCCTCCTGCGCACAACTCTATCCATAGCCCACGCCTCGCAACCATACAACATTGTTGGAACCACTATTCCTTCAAACATACCCATTTTTGCTTTCCGAGATAATGTTCTCGACTTCCACACATTCTTCAAGGCTCCCAGAATTTTCGCCCCCTCCCCCACCCTATGATCCACTTCCGCTTCCATGGTTCCATCCGCTGCCAGATCCACTCCCAGATATCTAAAACACTTCACTTCCTCCAGTTTTTCTCCATTCAAACTCACCTCCCAATTGACTTGACCCTCACCCCTACTGTACCTAATAACCTTGCTCTTATTCACATTTACTCTTAACTTTCTTCTTTCACACACTTTACCAAACTCAGTCACCAGCTTCTGCAGTTTCTCACATGAATCAGCCACCAGCGCTGTATCATCAGCGAACAACAACTGACTCACTTCCCAAGCTCTCTCATCCCCAACAGACTTCATACTTGCCCCTCTTTCCAAAACTCTTGCATTCACCTCCCTAACAACCCCATCCATAAACAAATTAAACAACCATGGAGACATCACACACCCCTGCCGCAAACCTACATTCACTGAGAACCAACCACTTTCCTCTCTTCCTACACGTACACATGCCTTACATCCTCGATAAAAACTTTTCACTGCTTCTAACAACTTGCCTCCCACACCATATATTCTTAACACCTTCCACAGAGCATCTCTATCAACTCTATCATATGCCTTCTCCAGATCCATAAATGCTACATACAAATCCATTTGCTTTTCTAAGTATTTCTCACATACATTCTTCAAAGCAAACACCTGATCCACACATCCTCTACCACTTCTGAAACCACACTGCTCTTCCCCAATCTGATGCTCTGTACATGCCTTCACCCTCTCAATCAATACCCTCCCATATAATTTACCAGGAATACTCAACAAACTTTTTTTTTTTTTTTTTTTTTATACTTTGTCGCTGTCTCCCGCGTTTGCGAGGTAGCGCAAGGAAACAGACGAAAGAAATGGCCCAACCCCCCCCCATACACATGTATATACATACGTCCACACACGCAAATATACATACCTACACAGCTTTCCATGGTTTACCCCAGACGCCTCACATGCCCTGATTCAATCCACTGACAGCACGTCAACCCCGGTATACCACATCGCTCCAATTCACCCTATTCCTTGCCCTCCTTTCACCCTCCTGCATGTTCAGGCCCCGATCACACAAAATCTTTTTCACTCCATCTTTCCACCTCCAATTTGGTCTCCCTCTTCTCCTCGTTCCCTCCACCTCCGACACATATATCCTCTTGGTCAATCTTTCCTCACTCATTCTCTCCATGTGCCCAAACCACTTCAAAACACCCTCTTCTGCTCTCTCAACCACGCTCTTTTTATTTCCACACATCTCTCTTACCCTTACGTTACTCACTCGATCAAACCACCTCACACCACACATTGTCCTCAAACATCTCATTTCCAGCACATCCATCCTCCTGCGCACAACTCTATCCATAGCCCACGCCTCGCAACCATACAACATTGTTGGAACCACTATTCCTTCAAACATACCCATTTTTGCTTTCCGAGATAATGTTCTCGACTTCCACACATTCTTCAAGGCCCCCAGAATTTTCGCCCCCTCCCCCACCCTATGATCCACTTCCGCTTCCATGGTTCCATCCGCTGCCAGATCCACTCCCAGATATCTAAAACACTTCACTTCCTCCAGTTTTTCTCCATTCAAACTCACCTCCCAATTGACTTGACCCTCAGCCCTACTGTACCTAATAACCTTGCTCTTATTCACATTTACTCTTAACTTTCTTCTTTCACACACTTTACCAAACTCAGTCACCAGCTTCTGCAGTTTCTCACATGAATCAGCCACCAGCGCTGTATCATCAGCGAACAACAACTGACTCACTTCCCAAGCTCTCTCATCCCCAACAGACTTCATACTTGCCCCTCTTTCCAAAACTCTTGCATTTACCTCCCTAACAACCCCATCCATAAACAAATTGAACAACCATGGAGACATCACACACCCCTGCCGCAAACCTACATTCACTGAGAACCAATCACTTTCCTCTCTTCCTACACATACACATGCCTTACATCCTCGATAAAAACTTTTCACTGCTTCTAACAACTTTCCTCCCACAGCATATATTCTTAATACCTTCCACAGAGCATCTCTATCAACTCTATCATATGCCTTCTCCAGATCCATAAATGCTACATACAAATCCATTTGCTTTTCTAAGTATTTCTCACATACATTCTTCAAAGTAAACACCTGATCCACACATCCTCTACCACTTCTGAAACCACACTGCTCTTCCCCAATCTGATGCTCTGTACATGCCTTCACCCCCTCAATCAATACCCTCCCATATAATTTACCAGGAATACTCAACAGACTTATACCTCTGTAATTTGAGCACTCACTCAACAAACTTATACCTCTGTAATTTGAGCACTCACTCTTATCCCCTTTGCCTTTGTACAATGGCACTATGCACGCATTCCGCCAATCCTCAGGCACCTCACCGTGAGTCATACATACATTAAATAACCTTACCAACCAGTCAACAATACAGTCACCCCTTTTTTAATAAATTCCACTGCAATACCATCCAAACCTGCTGCCTTGCCGGCTTTCATCTTCTGCAAAGCTTTTACTACCTCTTCTCTGTTTACCAAATCATTTTCCCTAACCCTCTCACTTTGCACACCACCTCGACCAAAACACCCTATATCTGCCACTCTATCATCAAACACATTCAACAAACCTTCAAAATACTCACTCCATCTCCTTCTCACATCACCACTACTTGTATATATATATATATATATATATATATATATATATATATATATGGATTTGTATGTAGCATTTATGGATCTGGAGAAGGCATATGATAGAGTTGATAGAGATGCTCTGTGGAAGGTATTAAGAATATATGGTGTGGGAGGCAAGTTGTTAGAAGCAGTGAAAAGTTTTTATCGAGGATGTAAGGCATGTGTACGTGTAGGAAGAGAGGAAAGTGGTTGGTTCTCAGTGAATGTAGGTTTGCGGCAGGGGTGTGTGATGTCTCCATTGTTGTTTAATTTGTTTATGGATGGGGTTGTTAGGGAGGTGAATGCAAGAGTTTTGGAAAGAGGGGCAAGTATGAAGTCTGTTGGGGATGAGAGAGCTTGGGAAGTGAGTCAGTTGTTGTTTGCTGATGATACAGCGCTGGTGGCTGATTCATGTGAGAAACTGCAGAAGCTGGTGACTGAGTTTGGTAAAGTGTGTGAAAGAAGAAAGTTAAGAGTAAATGTGAATAAGAGCAAGGTAATTAGGTACAGTAGGGTTGAGGGTTAAGTCAATTGGGAGGTAAGTTTGAATGGAGAAAAACTGGAGGAAGTAAAGTGTTTTAGACATCTGGGAGTGGATCTGGCAGCGGATGGAACCATGGAAGCGGAAGTGGATCATAGGGTGGGGGAGGGGGCAAAAATCCTGGGAGCCTTGAAGAATGTGTGGAAGTTGAGAACATTATCTCGGAAAGCAAAAATGGGTATGTTTGAAGGAATAGTGGTTCCAACAATGTTGTATGGTTGCGAGGCGTGGGCTATGGATAGAGTTGTGCGCAGGAGGATGGATGTGCTGGAAATGAGATGTTTGAGGACAATGTGTGGTGTGAGGTGGTTTGATCGAGTAAGTAACGTAAGGGTAAGAGAGATGTGTGGAAATAAAAAGAGCGTGGTTGAGAGAGCAGCAGAGGGTGTTTTGAAATGGTTTGGGCACATGGAGAGAATGAGTGAGGAAAGATTGACCAAGAGGATATATGTGTCGGAGGTGGAGGGAACAAGGAGAAGTGGGAGACCAAATTGGAGGTGGAAAGATGGAGTGAAAAAGATTTTGTGTGATCGGGGCCTGAACATGCAGGAGGGTGAAAGGAGGGCAAGGAATAGAGTGAATTGGATCGATGTGGTATACCGGGGTTGACGTGCTGTCAGTGGATTGAATCAGGGCATGTGAAGCGTCTGGGGAAAACCATGGAAAGCTGTGTAGGTATGTATATTTGCGTGTGTGGACGTATGTATATACATGTGTATGGGGGTGGGTTGGGCCATTTCTTTCGTCTGTTTCCTTGCGCTACCTCGCAAACGCGGGAGACAGAAAAAAAAAAAAAAAAAAAAAAAAATATATATATATATATATATATATATATATATATATATATATATATATATATATATATATGTATGTGTGTGTGTGTGTGAATATGAGTGGATGGGCCATTCTTCGTCTGTTTCCTGATGCTACCTCGCTTCAAGCAGGAAACAGCGATTAAGTATAATATGTAAAATAAATGCCTTACCTGTCCAGCTAAGAGGCTATAGGTGATGATGCCTAGAGACCACCAGTCTACACTATGGTTGTACTCCTCTCCTCGCAAAACCTCCGGAGCTTCAATATAAAAAAAAGTATTCTATAATTATTGCATTTCCCCCTAACATATACACAGCATCCCTCCACCACATGCAGTGCAGTACCCTTCACAGATATGGAGAAGGATTTCTGTTTGTTCTACCTACTACATGCCAATGTGCTCTTCCTAGACATAAATGAAGGTCTCTAGTCCTTTCCTGTACTACATGCTTCATGAGTCTTCCATGATGGAGGGGGATGGCTTTTGGTCCTTTTCCTAAATGCTGTAGTACCTTCTTCTGAAGAATAGAAGGTTATAACCATTACTACATGGTGCAGCATCTTACTGCTATGAAAGAAAATAATGGTCCTTTGTACAGTTCATGTGGAAGAGTTGCAATCCCTCTCCAAAATACAGTCATGTTCAGCAGTCATGCTATGTTCCAGATTCACTAAGTAATGTCATTATTTTCATCAAGTCTCTAATCCTGAAACTTGGCTTTTCTCTCATGAAACAAATTTTTTTTCAAATCTACAAATCATAAGTCTTTGGGAATATCCAAAATTTACAATGTTTCATGAGGTTACCTCAGCCAAATCATATTTTTCAAAAAATTCATTTATCATTAATCATACACTATGAGATTCAAACTTACCCATGAACTGAAGAGTGCCACATATAGTGGCTGTTCGCCCACCATAACTAAGCCATTTAGCCAGACCAAAGTCTATGATTTTGATGTGACCCTCTGCATCTAAAAGTATATTCTCCATTTTAAGATCTCGGTAGATTATCCCAGCATTGTGCAGGAAATCTGTGTTGCAGAAAAACAATGTCTTTACAATCCTGGTTGATTGCATTTCAGAGAAATATGCAGAGCACCATACTTTCTGGTTAAAACAAGAACAAGAATCATGTCTTACAATAACTTATATTATTGTACTGTAACTGACTTTGCAGTCAAATAAACATCCATCAAAAACTATGAGTATCTGAGAGGGCTTTGTGAACGTCATCCAAAATTGCATAACTCATCACTTGCATCCTAAACTTTGTTTTCCTATACTGAACTACAATGTACCTTTCTTTGCTATATCTACTACATGGGCAAGAAGTCAGTTTTTGAAGGAGTTTATTTTTTTTTTTGGTGGCACCTGAGGAAAGCTGTGTAAATAAACTGGAAAGAG
This sequence comes from Panulirus ornatus, assembly GCF_036320965.1. Lineage (NCBI taxonomy): Eukaryota > Metazoa > Arthropoda > Malacostraca > Decapoda > Palinuridae > Panulirus > Panulirus ornatus. Next base: position 94,781,475 of record NC_092224.1, on the reverse strand, counting down.
CTGTTAATTTGACCTATGACCAAGACATTTAACAATGGACCCAAATTGAGAAGCAAGAATATATAAGTAACCCCTATTATGAAGCTACCCAGATTTAGCCAGTTATGAATGGACAAAGCAATTGTTTCAATATCTGCTATTAGACAGAAGCATAAACAGTTCATAATTCCCTTTCAGAAACACTTATGAATTAAATGTCTGAATTGGAGTATACATAAGAGGTTGATAGGAGAGTAACATGTACCCATAGCCTGCCTTTATAAGGGCATTGGATGATATCTTTTTGATGAAAATCTCATTTTCTAAGGGTAATAAGCAAGATTTTGGTGCACAAGTTTAAGACATCAAACCCATCATCATATGGAGGTGTAGCCACTAACTTGGCCTTGTTCAACAAGCAGAGTTCCATAACAGAAATAACTGAGCAACAGTAAACAAAAATAAATAGGATTTCTACACAGAAATACATGTATCAAATATATGCCATAATCAATAAATTAAGTCTCTCTTAGCCTTCCTGTCAGTTATTTATGTTTGTTCTAAATACTGAATACGCAAGCATAAAACCAATCATGTTTCTTGATGTGAGGAGTCAGTGTTATTTGTCCAAAAATATATATTGTAAGAATATCATATGCCCATAACTAGTATTCCCTGTTGAGAGGACTTCATCGAAACTAATGATTTTGGGTGTCAATCTGAAGAAAATGGATGCTTCTCCCAAAGTCAAATGTTTCTGGTCAAATTGTCAGCAGGTTCAAAGGGCTCTCAAAGGAGATTTTTCCCATGTGCACCACAATACTAAATCTTTCCTAAATTCTTACAGGAAATCTCCTGATACATGTCTTTCTTCAACTGAAAGAAGCTGTTCTCTTAAAATGCTGTTCTATTGGCTTGTAACTTAGGATAAACACTGCATATACCAGGAAAACTGAATTTTACAATCTGAGGCTGGCTAGAAGCACATAAATTTCTGCATCTTTCTCTGTGGAAGACACTAAATTGATGTCAAGGCTTTCCCCAACAGTAAACTTCCTATATCAACGCCACTTTGGCTTTTGACAAGTTTCACAAGATCTGCCCTATTCTTCAAAAGTGCAAACTGCAGTAAACACTGTTTGAACAGTGTACCTACAAAGTTAAGGACTGTCTACCCCTCCTGGTAAACAGAATGTCTCTCAAGAATGAATAGATGTTTAACAGAAGTAAAACTCCTTTGGAGAGAACACCCAGCCACACATTACTGCTGAAGTAAAATTTCCCTCTATACATTTGACCTTTGCCTGTGAGTGGAATATACAACTACATTATTGAGATCAAGAGTTTCTGAGATACTTATGGACCTGTAATAGCAAACAGGCATCTGTCAAAAGATTCTGGGCTTCTTGACCAATATATCTTGATCCAAAATTATGTTACATCTCGCTAGTAATGTGAACAAAAAAATCTGCACATCTTATGGATGTTTATGGATGGGGTTGTTAGGGAGGTGAATGCAAGAGTTTTGGAAAGAGGGGCAAGTATGAAGTCTGTTGGGGATGAGAGAGCTTGGGAAGTGAGTCAGTTGTTGTTCGCTGATGATACAGCGCTGGTGGCTGATTCATGTGAGAAACTGCAGAAGCTGGTGACTGAGTTTGGTAAAGTGTGTGAAAGAAGAAAGTTAAGAGTAAATGTGAATAAGAGCAAGGTTATTAGGTACAGTAGGGTTGAGGGTCAAGTCAATTGGGAGGTGAGTTTGAATGGAGAAAAACTGGAGGAAGTGAAGTGTTTTAGATATCTGGGAGTGGATCTGGCAGCGGATGGAACCATGGAAGCGGAAGTGGATCATAGGGTGGGGGAGGGGGCGAAAATTCTGGGGGCCTTGAAGAATGTGTGGAAGTCGAGAACATTATCTTGGAAAGCAAAAATGGGTATGTTTGAAGGAATAGTGGTTCCAACAATGTTGTATGGTTGCAAGGTGTGGGCTATGGATAGAGTTGTGCGCAGGAGGATGGATGTGCTGGAAATGAGATGTTTGAGGACAATGTGTGGTGTGAGGTGGTTTGATCGAGTGAGTAACGCAAGGGTAAGAGAGATGTGTGGAAATAAAAAGAGCGTGGTTGAGAGAGCAGAAGAGGGTGTTTTGAAGTGGTTTGGGCACATGGAGAGAATGAGTGAGGAAAGATTGACCAAGAGGATATATGTGTCGGAGGTGGAGGGAACGAGGAGAAGAGGGAGACCAAATTGGAGGTGGAAAGATGGAGTGAAAAAGATTTTGTGTGATCGGGGCCTGAACATGCAGGAGGGTGAAAGGAGGGCAAGGAATAGGGTGAATTGGAGCGATGTGGTATACCGGGGTTGACGTCCTGTCAGTGGATTGAATCAAGGCATGTGAAGCGTCTGGGGTAAACTATGGAAAGCTGTGTAGGTATGTATATTTGCGTGTGTGGACGTATGTATATACATGTGTATGGGGGGGGGTTGGGCCATTTCTTTCGTCTGTTTCCTTGCGCTACCTCGCAAACGCGGGAGACAGCGACAAAGTATAATAATAATAATAATAATCTTATATGACCAAAGTTCCATGTGAGTCTGTCCCATACCCAATCACAGATTCATTCTGGGTTTACATGTTATGACTGTTCCTCTAGTTTACCATATAAATAATATCCTACAAGGATTATGGGAACTTTATGACATGGGGTTTGCAAGTATCCTCCCTTACTATTAATGCATATTTAAGAAATGATCTCAATCTAATCACATGTTGCACAATCCACCAAAAAAATTAGAGTTCTGTGTAGCAAAAACATCCTAAACCCTAAAATGTTTTAGAAAGAAACCCAAGAGTTGTTATAAGGACTCCCATCAAGCACACATACTGCAACTCAGTTACCCTAGTGTGGCAATGATACATTTAACATATAATGGGGCAATAGGCCTTAGAGTTTGTCTTTGCCTCCCCTATCAGTGACACTGGGTTATGAGATGATCAGTATCTGAGCAACAAAAAAAGGTTCTGTGAACTCAATCAAATCCTTGTTGAGGCTATGCAGACCAACAATTTCATTAAGTATCACATTCTGACTCAATTTCTCTCGTGAATCACTGGTACAATAGTTGGGGCAAGGGACCTAAGGCCTCAAGGTCTGTCTTTATCTTCCATCCCAATGAAACAAGGTTATAGAATGATAATCACTATCAAATGTCATATGATTCTTTGAAAGATGTAGAGAGAAAACTTGTGTTTTAGCACTATCAAAATTTACAGTTACTGATTTCCCACTCAAAAATGCTGCAAAATGAAAGAAAAAATATGATCAGTAAGAGAAAAAGAATGAGTATTAAAGGAGGGAGGGGAGAGGATAGAACCCTGAGGAACATCACAATTAAGTGAACAGGAGGGGGAAATCACTCAATCAAAGACTACTGCTGTGGTTTGAGTGCATTACTACTGACAAACAGAGAATGGATTTAAGCAAAACATGCTTTTTCTTCATAGTTCCCAGCACTACCCTGGCACCACAAGAAATAGTGAACAAGTACGAAAAAACAAAGTTTATCAAAAGAAAATATCATTCTATCTATCCATCTGTATCTCTGACTCACATACCCTCCAGGAACTCCCATTAAGGTGGTGACCATGGCAAGAGTCTCCACTTATCCCTGTTCTTAAATGCCTTCCTCTCATACACCAATTCACACATTCTTCCACCATTTCTCTGCCTCCAGTACTCTTTCACTTCATTTCCCCATGTCAGAGATGGTCTTCCTCTCAAACCAGTTGAACTATCATACACTCTCCCTGCATTCTTTCCACATGCCCGTATCGCCTCAAAGTAGTATGTTTCACCCAATCTACCAATCCACAATCAATTTTCTATACATTCCCTACCATAACAAATTTCTCAGAAACCTCTTCAATTCTTTCTTCATTCCACCTGGTCATACTGCATGCCTGTCAAACAGCTCATTTCCACAGCCTGGATAAATGAGCTATTTAGAATCTTGACCTCTGTGAACTAATTTCAGGTCCACATTTCAGCTGCATAGGGCAGGGGTGGGAGGACTATGCTGTCCCTTAATCCTCTTTACACCTCTACCTTTCATAATTCTATTAAAGGACCCAGTGACTCTTCTATCCTATACTGCTCTCTCCCTTATCTCTTCTTCCTAACATCAAATCTACCCAAGATAGCTTAAATTCTCTCACCTCTTCCAGTCTCTCTCCCCTCATATCTGTAACACATATTAGTGCACTTTCTTCTTTTACTCTGTAGGGTTTTGCAAAACCTATACTTTCACTCTGTTTCCTTCCAAACACCACTACTTTACTTTTAGTTGCACTTACCTTCAATTGCCTATGCTTACACATATCATAAAAAACACTTGCACCCTTCTGCAACTCTCCTTCACTCTCAGCAAACAGCAGAGTATCATATGCAGACAGGCATGTCACTAGCCACCATACCTTAACACCACACTCCATCTCTGCACCCCCTTTCCAACTTTTGCTTTCATCTTTCATATCTCTCAATCCACATATGATAAAAGCCATGGAGGCATAACACAGCCCTGCCTCACACCCACACATTTACTGAAACTTCTGCACAACTCTACATCCATTCTTACACATGCATTTGCTACTCTATAGATGGCTTTCACACCATCCAACAGTTGTTCCCCTACTTCATATATCCTTAGTACATCCCATAAATCATTATTCTAGACATTGGATACATAAATCTTTCTCACAATCTGTTGCAAAGTGAAGTATGGTTTATCAAGTTGATACAATGTCCACTTATTCTAAAGTGTCATTAGTCAAAGACCTTGCATCTCAAATAACTTAAATGATCCTTCAACAGGTTATTACAGCACAATCATACTTTTGTTTACAATATAATAGGGAAATTATCTAAAAACATATAAATGTACGAAATATTAATGTACAGTGAAAACTACAGGTAAAAATATCAAATTAGTACAAGCATTCATGTGCCTGTCTGCCTAGATCCCTTTGAGGTAGGTAGGTGCATGGACCTAGAAAATGTAAAAGTGTTACGATCTTAATCTAGAAACTGAGGCCTATCAGAGACCTAACTGGAAAAATGTGCTGCTGTGTAGCCATTTCCCAACATGCTCAAAAGCAAGTAGTAAAATATCCTCTACACTGGCGTGGGAGGGTGATGAGTTGGGCCATGCCTGGCAGTATGGATGCTCCTTATTCATGTAAGTATATGATAATTACATTATTTCATCTTGGTGTTATTTTATCTAAATGCACCAACTCACATTACATACTTTATAACTTTTCTTTCCAGGCATGACAATACACATTACATTTATATATACCCTATATATGTCTTCTTTGCAAATGTAATATTATATATATGCTGTGGTTTCGGTGCATTATTACATGACAGCTAGAGACTGAGTGTGAACGAATGGGGCCTTTGTTGTCTTTTCCTAGCGCTACCTCGCACACATGAGGGGGGAGGGGGTTGTTATTCCATGTGTGGCGAGGTGGCGATGGGAATAAATAAAGGCAGACAGTATGGATTATGTACATGTGTATATAACATACAAACCTCCAACAGCCAGGATCGAACCTGGGACCCCTTGTGCAAGGGGTCCTAGGTTCAATCCTGGCTGTTGGAGGTTTGTATGTTCTATGAAGGTGCGCGTTCATATACACTTTATTCGTGTTTTTTTTTTTTTTTTTGCTTTGTCGCTGTCTCCCGCATTTGTGAGGTAGCGCAAGGAAACAGACGAAAGAAATGGCCCAACCCACCCCCATACACATGTATATACATACGTCCACACACGCAAATATACATACCTACACAGCTTTCCATGGTTTACCCCAGACGATTCACATGCCCTGATTCAATCCACCGACAGCACATCAACCCCGGTATACCACATCGATCCAATTCACTCTATTCCTTGCCCTCCTTCCACCCTCCTGCATGTTCAGGCCCCGATCACTCAAAATCTTTTTCACTCCATCTTTCCACCTCAAATTTGGTCTCCCACTTCTCGTTCCCTCCACCTCCGACACATATATCCTCTTGGTCAATCTTTCCTCACTCATTCTCTCCATGTGCCCAAACCATTTCAAAACACCCTCTTCTGCTCTCTCAACCACGCTCTTTTTATTTCCACACATATCTCTTACCCTTACGTTACTTACTCGATCAAACCACCTCACACCACACATTGTCCTCAAACATCTCATTTCCAGCACATCCATCCTCCTGCGCACAACTCTATCCATAGCCCACGCCTCGCAACCATACAACATTTTTGTAACCACTATTCCTTCAAACATACCCATTTTTGCTTTCCGAGATAATGTTCTCGACTTCCACACATTCTTCAAGGCTCCCAGAATTTTCGCCCCCCTCCCCCACCCTATGATCCACTTCCGCTTCCATGGTTCCATCCGCTGCCAGATCCACTCCCAGATATCTAAAACACTTTACTTCCTCCAGTTTTTCTCCATTCAAACTTACCTCCCAATTGACTTGACCCTCAACCCTACTGTACCTACTTACCTTGCTCTTATTCACATTTACTCTTAACTTTCTTCTTTCACACACTTTACCAAACTCAGTCACCAGCTTCTGCAGTTTCTCACATGAATCAGCCACCAGTGCTGTATCATCAGCGAGCAACAACTGACTCACTTCCCATGTGTATATGTATATATGTATATGTCTGTGTGTGTATATATATGTGTACATTGAGATGTATAGGTATGTATATTTGCATGTGTGGATGTGTATGTATATACATGTGTATGTGGGTGGGTTGGGCCATTCTTTCGTCTGTTTCCTTGCGCTACCTCGCTAACGCGGGAGACAGCGACAAAGCAAAATAAATAAAATATAATGCATTATTCATATACCTAAACATCATTTACATAGAGAACATTATTTACAATAATGAATGAAAAAATAACCTTATTTCCAACAAAAGTATAAACACTAATACAGGTACACCACCAATTTTCTGGCACTCTTGGTTCCAAAGCCTTGCCAAATTAACCATTTTGCCAGACCAACCGTGGCCACGTAATAATTATTCATCAACACACCTCTAACCCACTAATTATACATCTCCCATGTATCTAAAGTATACCATGGACTGCTAGAAATTTAAACTAAACAAATATCAAATGTATATTATATATACATTATATTATACTTTGCCGCTGTCTCCCGCATTAGCAAGGTAGCGCAAGGAAACAGACGAAAGAATGGCCCAACCTACCCACAAACAAATGTATATCCATACACGTCCACACACGCAAATATACATACCTATACATTTCAACGTATACATATATATACATACACAGACATATACATACATACACATGTACATTATTCATACTTACTGCCTTCATTCATTCCCATCGCCACCCTGCCACACATGAAATGACAACCCCCTCCCCCCGCAAGCGCATGAGGTAGCGCTGGGAAAAGACAACAAAGGCCACATTCGTTCACACTCAGTCTCTAGCTGTCATGTATTTTTTTTTCTGCTCTGTCGCTGTCTCCCGCGTTTGCGAGGTAGCGCAAGGAAACAGATGAAAGAAATGGCCCAACCTACCCCCATACACATGTATATACATACGTCCACACACGCAAATATACATACCTACACAGCTTTCCATGGTTTACCCCAGACGCTTCACATGCCCTGATTCAATCCACTAACAGCACGTCAACCCTGGTATACCACATCGATCCAATTCACTCTATTCCTTGCCCTCCTTTCACCCTCCTGCATGTTCAGGCCCCGATCACACAAAATCTTTTTCACTCCATCTTTCCACCTCTAATTTGGTCTCCCACTTCTCGTTCCCTCCACCTCCGACACATATATCCTCTTGGTCAATCTTTCCTCACTCATTCTCTCCATGTGCCCAAACCATTTCAAAACACCCTCTTCTGCTCTCTCAACCACGCTCTTTTTATTTCCACACATCTCTCTTACCCTTACGTTACTTACTCGATCAAACCACCTCACACCACATGCTGTCCTCAAACATCTCATTTCCAGCACATCCATCCTCCTGTGCACAACTCTATCCATAGCCCACGCCTCGCAACCATACAACATTGTTGGAACCACTATTCTTTCAAACATACCCATTTTTGCTTTCCGAGATAATGTTCTCGACTTCCACACATTCTTCAAGGCTCCCAGAATTTTCGCCCCCCTCCCCCACCCTATGATCCACTTCCGCTTCCATGGTTCCATCCACTGCCAGATCCACTCCCAGATATCTAAAACACTTTACTTCCTCCAGTTTTTCTCCATTCAAACTTACCTCCCAATTGACTTGACCCTCAACCCTACTGTACCTAATAACCTTGCTCTTATTCACATTTACTCTTAACTTTCTTCTTTCACACACTTTACCAAACTCAGTCACCAGCTTCTGCAGTTTCTCACATGAATCAGCCACCAGCGCTGTATCATCAGCGAACAACAACTGACTCACTTCCCAAGCTCTCTCATCCCCAACAGACTTCATACTTGCCCCTCTTTCCAAAACTCTTGCATTCACCTCCCTAACAACCCCATCCATAAACAAATTAAACAACCATGGAGACATCACACACCCCTGCCGCAAACCTACATTCACTGAGAACCAATCACTTTCCTCTCTTCCTACACGTACACATGCCTTACATCCTCGATAAAAACTTTTCACTGCTTCTAACAACTTGCCTCCCACACCATATATTCTTAATACCTTCCACAGAGCATCACTATCAACTCTATCATATGCCTTCTCCAGATCCATAAATGCTACATACAAATCCATTTGCTTTTCTAAGTATTTCTCACATACATTCTTCAAAGCAAACACCTGATCCACACATCCTCTACCACTTCTGAAACCACACTGCTCTTCCCCAATCTCATGCTCTGTACATGCCTTCACCCTCTCAATCAATACCCTCCCATATAATTTACCAGGAATACTGAACAACCTTATACCTCTGTAATTTGAGCACTCACTCTTATCCCCTTTGCCTTTGTACAATGGCACTATGCACGCATTCCGCCAATCCTCAGGCACCTCACCATGAGTCATACATACATTAAACAACCTTACCAACCAGTCAATAATACAGTCACCCCCTTTTTTAATAAATTCCACTGCAATACCATCCAAACCCACTGCCTTGCCGGCTTTCATCTTCCGCAAAGCTTTTACTACCTCTTCTCTGTTTACCAAATCATTTTCCCTAACCCTCTCACTTTGCAAACCACCTCGACCAAAACACCCTATATCTGCCACTCTATCATCAAACACATTCAACAAACCTTCAAAATAATCACTTCATCTCCTTCTCACATCACCACTACTTGTTATCACCTCCCCATTTGCGCCTTTCACTGAAGTTCCCATTTGCTCCCATTTGCTGTCATGTATAAATTGAATAAATAAATGATCTACATTATACACCTGCTCAGGACTGTGCTCGTCAGCTATGAGTTTAACAAATTCGTCCGCATAATAGGCAGCTACTTCGTGGTTTGCAGACCGCTTTTCTCCACACACTTTATTCATGGAAATTCCATGACACCTCTTGAATTTTTGAATCCATCCTTTACTATAATCATGCTCATGTTGTAATTTAAGTTCTTTATGGAACAACTTAGCTTGGTCCATTATCATGTTACCTGACAAGTCCACTCCATCACTCCGACGCTGTCGAAACCATTCCATCATCACATGATTATGCTCAGTACTCTTACCATCTTTCATAGTTTTTCTAATCGTCATTTGCTTCTTGGAATCGCTGTCTGCATAGAATTTCAATATTTTCTCCTTTTGCTTCTTTATATCATAAACAGTTGATGAACCAATACTGTAGATGTTACACAGCTTATGCACTGAAACACCACAGTCAATTTTTTTCAACAGTTCTACTTTATCTTGGATCGATATGGACTGGTGTTTACGTTTGACACCACGTCTGATACTCTCATATGTCTTAGAAGCCATAGCTAGGGTTAAATCTAAGCAAAATAAGCTAAGAATATCACAGAATTGCAGTATCACCACCAACAAAAGCAGTGTAAAGAATGTAAATAAGCACGCCCTACACACAACACCATCTGTGGCCGCCCAGTAAACTAATCTGGTGGCCGGGGTAATTTCAAGTTCCCTCACGTAATTTTGTCAGGACTAAAGGAGGTGCCAAACCATCAGTTACCAGAAATTCAGTGGTGTTCCTGTCCAAGAAAAATTGCCTATCTTATCATAAAACTTACTACAATAGTGGCCATGTTAATCTAGCTTCCCACCCTAATGATGCAATTACACTGTCTCTAGTAATTTATGGGTGACTGTAATGCATGATATTTTTTCCTTGTGTGTCATTATACTGGTAGTGACATCTATGGGTAAGAAATGAAATCATATGCCAACTGAGAATTCAACTGAGGACAGGAACCATTAGAAAAATGGTGCAGATATCTGTTCTCGTATGAGGGATGTTGCAGTTTCATCAAAATGGTGTAGATATCTGTTCTCATATGAGGTATGTTGCAGCTCCATAAGTCAAACTCACATGAGGCATTCTATGTTACAGCTCCATAAGTCAAACTCACATAGGGCATTTAACAAAAACATTTCTGACAAAGTGATTTAGCCTGACACATCCTTCTTTCGAATAACCTGTTTTGATCAGAAACCTCTTGATCATAAACCTATATTACCACTTTAATGATGTTAGTTGGTTGAGAGGGTTGAATTTAACATAAAAATGTGTAGCACTATACTAGCCTAAATGGCATCACTTTTACTTGTAAAATTTCTTTTCCTGCTTGTAAAGCAAAAAATTTTCCCATCCAACAATGAACTGGCATATGCAAGTAAGAGGCATTCAAATCTAGATTTACACTGCATATAATTCCATTGTGGTTATTTTGAATGGTCATCATCATATTTCTTTTTTAAGAAGATCCAGGATAATTCTAGAATAAAAAACCTCATAAACACAAAAAAAATGAAAGTAGTGGTTAAGCTGACCCATCAAACTAAGTGTAAGGTTGCCACTATATCAAGGCAGCTGAAGCCATTGTTGTTTCCAGGTGTAGCTGCTCTCAACTCTAAGAGTCCTTATAATCCATTTCACCCATGATTAAAAGAAAATCATGTCCCTCTAACCCTCAATGCTATGACACAAGAGGCCTCGGTGAGTTGCTGTAGAGTTACTGAATCCCTTGAATATGTGTATATAACATTCATGTGATTTCAGATAGCTGAAGGTGTTTGTTCTCACGGATATACTTCTCTTAGATACTCATAAGTAAAAAATATGATAATAAGGCATGTGAGTAAAACAGCTGTATATGTAGAGACTGATGGTTCAGCAAAACTGAATATTAAGAAAATATGTATAAGTAGAGTTAATCAATAAAAGAAGTTTACGAATATATTTGGAAACAATGTAAAAAAATCTTTTCTGGGAAAAGTAGGATAAACCAAATTAATACTGCACAAAGAAATTTTGAAAAGGAGCCTTGAACAGACTCTACTATATGATCAAAGTGTAAAAGGGAAGCAATACACACAAAAATATATCTATGCTAAGTATATTCTTTGTTCATTAAAAAAATTCCTATGTACTAGTATTTATGATCTGAATTTGAAAAGGGATAAATCTTTTTTAACATATTGCCACAGTCCTCTAAGATGATGAGAGTCCCAAAGAAACATTTAGCCCTATATTCAACCTCTGACTTGAATTTGTTTCAATGCATGACTGATATGATTTCAGATAACTGCACTTGAGCATATTGGAAAACAAAAAATCGGCACTCAAAACACTGACCCAAGAAGCTTTTCAAAACACTTTATGTCTTCTGATATATTTCATATCTGTACTTGTAATAAGAAAGAAGTGAAATAAGTTGGTAAACATTACACATTAAGAACATTATAATTCAGCCATTTCTTTGTTCAATCTTTATAAACCATATAATTACAACATTGACTGATAATCTGAGACTATCACCACCTGTTTACTCGAAGCATCTTCATTATTTCCTGCACATGATAAGTTAGAATATGTCAAAATCATGATAAGTTTTCTCACAAAAGTAATTTTAATGAGAAAACATTTCATCAACTGCATAACCTCACAATAATCATAAAACTACTTTCAAAGTATATCATCAAGCCACTTTCTGAAAATAACTTAATTCAAGTACACTGAATTATGCCTTGATATTAGTGATATATGGGTGATGATTTGAGCTGCTAAATTGCTGGGAAGAGAGAATATCAAGCCGCTATGAAATATATAATCATGCAATCTCCAAGTTCAAATTAATACTACAGGTTAATCTTTTGTCTACAGATGATGGAACACATTAATGAGTTAGTCTTAGAATTACAGCTATTACCTAAATGAGAATAATAATTTTAATACCAACCAAATGAATGATGGTGAAAGTAATATAAGAAAATGCCTCACTTACTCCACAAAACTTTGTTGTATCCCTCATTCTTCTTTAAAATTTTTTAAAATGCTCACCTTTTCAAAACTCTTATTGGTAAATCAAATACCACATTGCTGAATCAGGTTATAATGATAAACTAACAAGAACTTTCCATTCAAATCATAACAGTAACTAAAGGTGAAAGTGAATTATAGATGTCTCTCCCTGAAAAAGGCATTCCTAACAATCTTACCAAGTGCAAGTGCAATCTGTGCTAAATAGATCTTGACAAGGTTTTCTGGCAGACGACCCAGAGATCTCCACAGCTGCTGCAGTTCGCCATATCCAACAAACTCTGTCACTAACATAAAGAAACAATTGTGGTGAGGCAATCTAAGTGATGCTACAGCACGCATCAGACTAAAGTACGTACTACACTAGTCAATTCTTGATAAAGGTTTCCCTAGACTGGCAAACATGTTTAAATGTCTTTCAATGTACATGAATATTTAGCTAGCTTTAGGCTAATACATATCATATATTAGACCAGTCCTTTCTAAAGAATATACTGTTAAGCTTCTCAGATGTTTGTCAGTTTAGGTGACTACAGATGGGGCTTTCCTTAGTCTAAAGTTCAAGGTTCAATGCAGCCAATTTTCATGAAGTTCCTCGGCTTACTAAGCATGTGCAGTGTGAACTCATTATATATTTGTTGAAATGAAAAGCTGTAACAACTGTTAACTTCCCAGGGTAATATGCAATAATTTCTATCATCAAAATAACAGGTAAATGGGTTATTCACCACATTTTCACTGAACATGAGACAATCAAACATGTTTAAGAGTTTATCCGCATGTTAGCATATTCTTAGAAATTTACATCCCATAAACTCATGAATACTGCAGAGTATCTGAAAAACAACACATTTCTTTCTGCATAATAACTATTACAACTTAACTGTAAATAGTTTACTCTCTCAATAGTTCCTCTGATGTATGAAGTGCTTAATGTATGCATTCTCTATACTAATGTTTAAATGTTGTTTTTAAGTATCTGGTATTCTAATTTGATACTCCAGACAAATGATATGAAGTACCTAAGAACTTCATCACTTAAGGCTAGGGAAAGCCACTAAAAGCATAGACTATGTACTAAGGTTCACAAAGATATACATAATAGGACTCAGTGAAATTTCTAGCATATACCTGAAGGCAAAAATGAGAAGATTGGTGTATCACTTACAAAATATAGTGGCAAGTGAGGCTTTTCTTTGCATTTAAAATCAAAGTTTACATTTTCTATTCCTGATTATGGTAGTGCTAACTGTAAAGCCAACAAATATGATAAGCATTAGATTAATACATATCTACAGTACTATGAAACAGATTAAGCATGATCTACCTACTGTGAACTTAATTCAGGCAAAAGAAATTAGTCCTAAAAAGTGTTGAAAAAGAGGGTATCTTCTATGTCAGGGGGAAATTGTAAATGTAGTCTACCATGGTCCATGCTTTAGTTCAGCCCAAATCCAACCACCTGGAACTCAGAATTCTCAGTATAATGTTTCCCATTTTCCTTATACTATCTGTTTCTTTGACATTCTAACAAACCAAGCCTCACTTGTTGACCTACTTGAGTCACACTGAAAATTGTTTAATACCTCTGTGCAAAATTTTGTAATATAAAATAATTCATTTAAAAGAAAATCTCTAAGAAGTTCTCTTAAAAGGATCCACAATCAAAACAATCTGCAAGTTACTGTCATTTTTTAATATGGGACATGCACATGATCAAACCCTGCTCTTCCATGATCTTGAGCATAACATGAGCCCAAATCAATCTTAAATATGATGAAAGAGCAGTTTTCATGACAGAGAGAAATGCTCACTGTCATCTACCATGCCTCATACTTTTAGTTTCATTTAAATCCAACCATATGGAACTCAGAATTCTCAGCATAATATTTCCCATTCTCCTTATATACTGTTTTATTTGACAGTCCACCAAACCAAACAATAATTGTTGGCCTACTGGAATCACCTACACTAAATATTGTTTCAAACTTCTGTATTTTGTAAAATGAATACTGTAATGTGATCATAATCAGAATCCTTTGAAAGTTTCCTCAAAAGGATCTGCAGTAAAAAAAAGATCTGCATAACATGATTATTTTTTAGATTGGAACATGCACATGAACATCAACTACCCATCAATGAACCGAACATAATGTGTGCTGTTGATGGTGTTCAACTTGCAAATGACAATTCTGCTATGAACTTATATCCAGCACTTAAGCTAAGACTACTTTTCATTTAATAATGCACCTAGTTAGGGTAAGAGGGTAACAAGTCTAACGGAGGAAGTAAGCATTCCTGATCTTTAGCTAGTCTGCAAGGTTGGGGCTGAGAAACCCAGTTCAGCAAAAACTTCCAGAAGGTGCATGTATAAATCAAACATCATGATGCATATGTGAATGCAGTTAAAGACATGTAGATAACACAGTTCTGTAACTGCACTGTAATTAAATACAGCAAGAATTTTTTTCTTCAATCAATCATTACCAAAACATCCAGAAAAATACTGATGTGATCACTGCATCATCAAAAATAACCATCTCATTCGGTACTGTTAAAACAATACCAGAACTTTACTAAAATAACATGCCATTTCTCATCTGAGAAACATGAGAAAGTTGGGGTTTCCAAAATCTCAGATATCATCTATTGATACTGTACTATAGTAAGAAACTGAAGAGATTTAGTCAAAAAATCATATTTCTCAATCTTTAGCTTCTGCGCTGTATGGAAAATTTCACATGAGTTTGTGCTGAATGGATATGTTCACAGGACTGATGCAGTGGTTTGCTTATGCTTGGCAATAAGCATCTCCAATAAGAATGCTTCATACTTCAAGTGTGCACAATGTATTTTTCTCTAAAACCTGCTTACCTTTCAAGCCTTAGTGAGGTTATATCTGGAACATATGAATGAGCTCTCAAAGGGAAATCCTCACTTTGCTCATCCTACTGCTCCTACTTTTATAAAATGATAATACTGGAGGGGAGGATTTTAGAGCTCCCTGCTCCAGACACAAATAACTGTTTTCTATGAAAAACAGGAAATATGTGGGGTAGTATTTGTTCTCTTATATCCCAAAAATTATGTATATAATATTCATGATGCAGTGAAATAAAAATTTAATGCTGATCCATATACATATCCATCAAACTTTTAAACTACATTTATGCAATTTTATTCTTATTTTTTCCCCTAGAGAAAGTAAAAACCAAGTAAATTCTGTAAGACAAGTGTTGCATGGTTAGGTTTGATGGCTTGATGTGGTGGTCTGTCAGACAAGCAACCGAAGGAGCTAGAGCCATGTTTGTTGGCTTAATGGGGTGGCGTGTGGTGAGGATCCATGCTAAGCATACTTCATAATCTGTTGATCTTGCACCCATCTTCCAAATTCAATATTCATATACATATGGAGTGGAGTTTAACTTTCATAATCTTATTTTCTCATTGAAATAAAAAACTCAAATCTAAAAAGAATAAAAGAAAACTATACATTGTTTATTCTATGAGTAGTGTGTAATATTCCCTCCATGTAAAATTTGGGGGTGCTTTTTCTTTTAAAACCTCTCAGACCTCAAAAATGCCTAATTTACTGACAACCAAAAGCTGTACCTTTCTATTGTAAGGGCAAAAACTGCATTTCATTTGGATGTTTATTCTTATAATAGCTCCTGAGAAAGAAATTCATCTTTCTTCCCTGCTTAACTATCATTTGTCATACTAATGGACTCGACTTGCCTCATATGCAAGTGCGAGATATGGCATGAACTTGAAAAAAGAGTGACAAATAAAGTGCTAAGAGTCCCATCAGTCAGCAAGTTCCAAAACACTGTGGCTGTGCTCACACCAATGACTACCTGTCTACACTAGAAATCCCCTCAATTCAAATACATGGAAAACAGCAGATAGGAGGAAGGAAACAGTGTGACAGTTTACAGATCAGCATTAGAGAAATAGCCTTTTTCTTGCCTGAAGTTGTTTTCTCAACTGGACAGATGGAAACCGTCAGAAGGGGTTTTAGTAATAGATGCCTGGAGAGACAGCGAAGTCAAAAAGTGAGAGTTAATGAAGCTAAGGGAGTGAGTGAGGAATGAAAGGCATCAAAGGAAAAAGTTATAAGAGAAAAGTATGAGGCATGCAGAATGTGGGAGGTGGGAATGTGAGAAAGGGTAGTGAGAGGAGGGATGATGAAGTTTGCAAGTAAAAAGAAGTGAGTTTGTGGGATGATAATGATAAGTTGCTAATGAAAGATTTGAGAGAGGTATATGGGCATAACTTGCAGGGAAGGAGTGCAAGTGACTGGGAGATATACAAGAGAAGTTAACAGGTCAAGAGGTAAGTATAGGGGCTGGAAAAGGCAAATGAGAGCTAGAATGAAGGAATATCAGCAAACTTCAGGGAGAATAAGAAAATATTTCAGTGCGACAAAAAAGGAACAAATTTGAGGCACATAGGGAAGCAGAAACAGGCAGAGATGAGGTGAAGAAAAGATGGAGTCAGTACTTTGAATATGCTGAATGTGTTTGATGAAATGGTGGCAGATATGGGTGTTTGGGTCAGGGAGGGACATGAAGTGAGAGAATACTGACAAGTGACTTTTAAGCAAATTCTTTTGAATATGAACACTCTATTCCATCTCTTATGAACTCTTTAAAGTAAACAAGCAATGATTGCATAAATTTTGATACAGACTTAAGGAAAGCTATTTGTTTGGTTGAACTAGCTGAAGATGGTATGCCAGAACCTAGAGCAAAAACCATTTTCAAGCATTCACATTTTTTCATAAAGGAAAGAAGCAGTGCTTTTCATTTCACTTTTCTTGCTGTCATTATTAGCAATGCTGTCTTGAACATGAGCTGTCTAAATGTAGTCCTTGTTTAATGCTCTTGTGGCATTTGTATGAGCTAACCAATGTGTATTGCCTATGATTTTTGAGATGAATATTCCTTTTAGTTTGAATGCATCCATCAAATGAGCAAAATGTAAAGCAGAACTCAGGAAAAATATATAAAGTTGTTGTACAGTGAAAATGTGCAATTGCTGGGAACAACAGCTGGCTACAGCTTGACCCATGAATTTAAGTGAATGCGCAGCGCATAGTACAAATACTGCTGCAAGATTCTTCTACCGAATGATTCTCTGCATTCATTTGTATTTTTCATGAGGTAACACATTTCTGCAGACAAAAATGCAGACCCTCTTCATAACTTTCTAACATTAATAAAACTGCAAAAGTAAATGGAAGTGAAAATGTGCATCAGCCGGTCAACTGGACCTGTTTACATCTAGTTGCTCTACTCCACCAGACAGTCACCACCAGGGTACTTGGCACACATGAATCAAATGGAAAAGATATGGAAAACCCTTCCATGGAAATTATTATTTACTAACAGAAAAGCTACACTCCAAACTCTCAGCCTTGGAGATCCTAGATATTCATTTGTCAAAATGCCAAAATATAGCTGAATTTTGTGGGGGATCCCTAAATGTTAGAAGACCTGGGCAAATGTCTCAAATGCCATGTATTTATCAGCCTCTGGTGCCATGAATATATGGTGTTGAAGGAAAGCTACTAATTGCAGAGAAGTTCTTACCAGAAGAGTATAGAGTATGTGCAAGTAGATAAGAAAGATGATATCTAGTTACCACTGAAGGTGGGTCTGTATCAAGGGTGTGAAGTCACCAAGGATTATTAATCTGTTCAAGGACAGAGTGGTGAGGAAGGTAAATGTAAAGGTCTTGGAACAAGGGGTATGCTAAAGGGGAGGATGGCCTGGGAGGTGAGTCAGTTGCTGTTTGTTTAAGATATGGCTATGATGCTGCAGAACAAGACAGTATGCTTATTTTTTGGCCACATGCAGCCAGGAATTTTATATACATCATGTAGCTGGGAGAACAACATACAAATTCTGTACTGTGAGGCCAGCAAGTTTAAGGTGAGTATAATTGATTGATTAATTGCATTTTGGGTAAACAAGGACAGAAATAATGAAAAGAGGGAAATACTCAGAAGGGTGAATGATTTTGAAAAAATCATGTGATATATGATACATGTGTCTGCTTTTTACTGGGCCTTTTTTATATTTCATTTAATAGGTATGTATATATAAGTATGTTTGGTAAAGTGTGTGGAAGAAGAAAGTTAAGAGTGAATGTGAATAAGAGCAAGGTTATTAGGTACAGTAGGGTTGAGGGTCAAGTCAATTGGGAGGTGAGTTTGAATGGAGAAAAACTGGAGGAAGTGAAGTGTTTTAGATATCTGGGAGTGGATCTGGCAGCGGATGGAACCATGGAAGCGGAAGTGGATCATAGGGTGGGGGAGGGGGCGAAAATTCTGGGGGCCTTGAAGAATGTGTGGAAGTCGAGAACATTATCTCGGAAAGCAAAAATGGGTATGTTTGAAGGAATAGTGGTTCCAACAATGTTGTATGGTTGCGAGGCGTGGGCTATGGATAGAGTGGTGCGCAGGAGGATGGATGTGCTGGAAATGAGATGTTTGAGGACAATGTGTGGTGTGAGGTGGTTTGATCGAGTGAGTAACGTAAGGGTAAGAGAGATGTGTGGAAATAAAAAGAGCGTGGTTGAGAGAGCAGAAGAGGGTGTTTTGAAGTGGTTTGGGCACATGGAGAGGATGAGTGAGGAAAGATTGACCAAGAGGATATATGTGTCGGAGGTGGAGGGAACGAGGAGAAGAAGGAGACCAAATTGGAGGTGGAAAGATGGAGTGAAAAAGATTTTGTGTGATCGGGGCCTGAACATGCAGGAGGGTGAAAGGAGGGCAAGGAATAGAGTGAATTGGAGCGATGTGGTATACCGGGGTTGACGTGCTGTCAGTGGATTGAATCAAGGCATGTGAAGCGTCTGGGGTAAACCATGGAGGGCTGTGTAGGTATGTATATTTGCGTGTGTGGACGTATGTATATACATGTGTATGGGGGGGGGTTGGGCCATTTCTTTCGTCTGTTTCCTTGCGCTACCTCGCAAACGCGGGAGACAGCGACAAAGTATAATAAAAAAAAATAAAAATATAAGTATGTATATGTGCGTGTGTGGACGTGTATGTATATATGTGTATGTGGGTGGGTTGGGCCATTCTTTCGTCTGTTTCCTTGCGCTACCTTGCTAACGCGAGAGACAGCGACAAAGCATAATCAATAAATAAATAAATAATTCTTAAAAAGTCTTATGTTATGCAAGTTCAGTTTTCGTTTGAGTATCTGAATTCACAATACAGTTCTACATTTCTGACAACTTATATTGTGTCTTAATACTATGAAGTAGTTTTTGACATATGCTGCATGATTACTGCTTGCGTCAGTAGCAGCCAATCATTAATTACTTGCTATCAAATGGCTGACTAGTTCATAAAGGTTGTGGACCTATGACCTAAAGGAAGTGGAGTGTTTTAAATATCCAGGGAAGACTGTGACATTGGATGGAATTATGGAAGCAGAAGCAAGTTAGACGATGAAAGGGAACAGTCCTGGGTGCATGAAGGAGCAAATAGGGGTATGTTTGAAGGTATATGAGTCTTGACAATGTTATGTGGATATAACTCTAGGGCCAGGATTGCAGAAGATCGATGAATATGTTGGAAATAACTAAGGATGACAGGTAGGGTGAGCTGAACTGATATCATAAGAAATGACAGTGTCATACAGAAGTGTGGAAGCATCTGCAATATGACTAACACAGCTGTCCAGGATATGATGAAATGGTTCAAGCATACATAAAGGATATGGGAGAAAAACTGACTAAAAGATACCAGGAGTCTTCACAGAATGATGTGGTAGCATTTCCAGCAATCTATCCTTACAGCAGAATGTTTTTGTATGAGTACCTGAAACCTATGTTACAAGGGTGCGAGTTATGGTAAAGCCAAAAAAATTTCCCAAATCTAAGATATCTAAGCTTACCATCAATATATCATACTTAGGCTCTCTGATCCAGCAAAAGTTGCCATTTCACATGTAAATCAGATGATATCTAATAATCCGCAATGAAAACACTGGCAATAAAGGGGCAGGATGGGGGTGGAGTAAATGGTTTGTCTGTCAAGACTTCTAAATCAAATCTATCCATTTCAGTATACTATTTTATGTTTGTTGATGTACTTGGCCATTATATCAACTATTTTAACATTTTCTACTTTTATGGTACAGTAAGAAAATGAAAACTTGGAGTAACTGACAAAAAACATTTATAAAAGGAATTATAACTGAAAACCTTACATTATACTTAAATATTTCATCATTACTTAAAAACATCAAAAACAGAAGTTATCATCAAATCTATCTTTACTGAAAAAACAATATTTATGTTTGTTGATTTTTTTTTTTTTTTTTTTTGCTTTGTCGCTGTCTCCCGCGTTTGCGAGGTAGTGCAAGGAAACAGATGAAAGAAATGGCCCAACCCACCCCCATACACATGTATATACATACGTCCACACACGCAAATATACATACCTACACAGCTTTCCATGGTTTACCCCAGACGCTTCACATGCCCTGATTCAATCCACTGACAGCACGCCAACCCCGGTATACCACATCGCTCCAATTCACTCTGTTCCTTGCCCTCCTTTCACCCTCCTGCATGTTCAGGCCCCGATCACACAAAATCTTTTTCACTCCATCTTTCCACCTCCAATTTGGTCTCCCTCTTCTCCTCGTTCCCTCCACCTCCGACACATATATCCTCTTGGTCAATCTTTCCTCACTCATTCTCTCCATGTGCCCAAACCATTTCAAAACACCCTCTTCTGCTCTCTCAACCACACTCTTTTTATTTCCACACATCTCTCTTACCCTTACATTACTTACTCGATCAAACCACCTCACACCACACATTGTCCTCAAACATCTCATTTCCAGCACATCCATCCTCCTGCGCACAACTCTATCCATAGCCCACGCCTCGCAACCATACAACATTGTTGGAACCACTATTCCTTCAAACATACACATTTTTGCTTTCCGAGATAATGTTCTCGACTTCCACACATTCTTCAAGGCTCCCAGAATTTTCGCCCCCTCCCCCACCCTATGATCCACTTCCACTTCCATGGTTCCATCCGCTGCCAGATCCACTCCCAGATATCTAAAACACTTCACTTCCTCCAGTTTTTCTCCATTCAAACTCACCTCCTAATTGACTTGACCCTCAACTCTACTGTACCTAATAACCTTGCTCTTATTCACATTTACTCTTAACTTTCTTCTTTCACACACTTTACCAAACTCAGTCACCAGCTTCTGCAGTTTCTCACATGAATCAGCCACCAGCGCTGTATCATCAGCGAACAACAACTGACTCACTTTCCAAGCTCTCTCATCCCATTGGCCATTATATTATCTACTTCAACATTTTCTGCTTTTATGGTACATTACGAAAATGAAAACTTGGTATAACTGGCATAAAAGCATTTATAAAAGGAATTATAAATGAAAACCTTCCATTACACTTAAATATTTCATTATCATTTAAGAAATTTAAAAAATATAAGTTATCATCAAATCTGTCTTTACTGAAAAAAACCTAGTATTGTTCAACAAATTTCCATACTTATTCTCAGATGTTGCCATTGCCAAACACTGCTCTATGAACCACTGCTTGTGGGGGTTGTTTGTATATGTGTCAGACATGGAGTAAGCAAGGGAAAGGGGAAGACTGAGAAGATGGATGGATGGATGGAATAAAGGAAGCTTTGAGGTATTAGAGCCTGAAAATTCAGGAGAGCAAATAGCATGCAATGGAGGGAAAGAATTGAACCGAAGTGGCATCATTATACCTGCGAATCATGATCCTATACTCAGGGGATTTCAACATTCACGACAGGGAATGGTTGAATTCCTGCCATACAGACTGTGAAGAGGTTGAAGCCCTTACGTTCTCCATTTTCAATAATCTAAAGCAATTTGTCTCTCACCCTTCCTATGTTTCTGACCACTGTGACCATTCTCCTCATATTCTGGATCTGTTTTTCACCTATAATCCATCCTGTTGTAACTACACAATCTTATCCCCTTTTAAGCATAAATGTTGGCACCTCTACAAAGATCACTGGAATAACTTACAAAAATTCTTTCCTAACTTTCCTTGTGTAAATTACTGTCTCTTATGTGGAAATGCTTCTGTCTCTGCCAAACGTGTAGCAGAGGTTGTTGAAGTGGGAATGGAAGCATTCATCCTCTCATTCTCTCCCTCTAAGATAATCTCTTCTTCCAGTTCAAAGTTCAACCATTCCTGTTCTAAGGTAATCCGGGCAAGGAATCAGGCATTTAGGGCATGGAAAAACTCTTCTTCCTCCAACTCTCATTCAACATTCATCAATGCCCATAATCATTGCAAGGATGTTATTCATGAGGCAAAGCATTCCTTTGCTCAAAAGGAGTGTGATAACCCTTCCTCATTATCTACCAATAGGTTTCTCTGGTCTTTAGCTAAGGGCAATGCAAACAACTTCTGCCTCTTTACTTTTCCTTCACTTTTCTGTTCTCACTGTACTCTAGCTGTCTCTCCCGTAGACAAAGCAAATCTCTTTGGTTCCTGTTTCTCCCCAAACTCCACCTTGAATGACTCAAATATTCATTCATCCCCTGATGCTTCTCTTACTACTAATCCCATGCCCCTTCACATAATCTCTTTTAGGACTGTCCAAAAGGCACTTCTGTCTCTGGACACAAGCAAGGATTATGGTCCTGATGGCATCCATCCCCATGTACCGAAAGAGTGTCTCTGAAATTGCACCTGCGCTTGCTTGTCTGTTCCGTTTCTGTTTAAAAACCAGTACTTTTCCTTCTTGGAAATATGAGTTGGTACATCCCATCCCTAAGAAGGGTGACAATTCTAACCCCTCAAACTATCATCATGTTGCTTTGACATCAACAAATCCCAAAGACTTTTAATCCCTCCTCAACTCCCATATCCTTAGATATCTTGAATCTCACAGTCTTCTCTCTGATCACCAGTACAGCTTCCATATGGAAAGATCCACTCGTGATATTCTTTCCTGTCTTACTAATGTTTGGTCATTATCCCTGAAAGATTTTGGGAACTCTATGTAGTTGCCCTTGACATATCCAAAGCTTTTGACAGGGTATGACATCAGGGTTTCATCTCGTAAGTCCCCCTCTTTTGGCTTCACTCCCTCATATCTAGCTTCCTCTCAGGCCAATCTATCTCCGTGGTTGTTGACATATCAACCTTCCCCCTTTCTCCACTACGAGAAATGTTCTCAAAGTCCTGTTCTGTTCCCTACACTTTTTCTCCTTTTCATCAATGATTTTCTCTCTTCCACAAAAAATAATCAAACATGCTTATATGCCGATGAGTCAACACTGCATATCTTTCAATTCTGCTCCTTCTTCCCTCACTCAATCTTTAGTTCATCTCGACACAAAAAACTCATGTCAGTGGATTAGGCAGAATCTAGTTAAATTCAATGCCTCCAAGACCTAGTTTCTACCCATCTCTCAATTGAAAATTCCTCACTACTTTCCTATCTCCTTTGATGGCTCTGTAATTCCACCTCTTGACTCAATGAACATAAATGGTATTACTGTAACATCCACTCTTTCTTGGAAACCACACATTACAGAAATAGCTGTTTGTCTCTAAGAAACTCGGAGTCTTTTAAAGATGTCAAAATTTCTTTTCTTCTGAACAGTTCCTCCATCTGGCTCTGCATCCCTACTTGACAGAGTTAAGTCAAAAGCAGTCTGTCTTCTAAAGTCTCTCTGACCCACTTACCCTACACTGCAATGTTGGTTAACCTTCCCTATTCTATAGGTTTTACTTTGGCCTCTTCTAAAGGTATTAATTTGGTTTTTGCGCCCAAGAGCTAGCTGCTTGTGTGCCCCCACCATTAGCTAGACCACACAATACTTGGCAAAATGCTGCCTCACATGATTACGGTGTGACCAATGGCAACTAAAGAGTGGGTTATTTTGATAACTGTTTCTATCCCTACACCTCGAAGCTTTGGAACTCTCTACCCTCACATGCTGTTCCCAGCAAGTATGACCCAGCACATTTTAAAAGATGGGTTTTTCACTTCCTCTAAAATTCAAAAATATTTTCCCTTGTCTCCTCTTTCATAATCCTCTCAATATTTCAATCAAGGCCTGGTCTTGATGTAGACTTTTGTCCATGACCAGTGCCTACATTGAGTTGAATCATGGCAGACGAAACAGCAAAGATAAAAACTGAATAGCTTTTGGGGCTTGGTTTTGGATGGTAGGTTCTGGTTTTGGCAAATTATACATGACATCAAGAGATTGGACAGGTGCAAGTGAGGCCATTGTTTGTCTGTTCTCTAGAGCAGGGAAAGTAATTAGGGAAAAAAATCCCCAAGGATTGGAGCATTCTTAATAATTAGGGAAAAAAATCCCCAAGGATTGGAGCATTCTTAAAAAAGATTATTATGTTGTAGGACCTATTGGGGACAGTCTCTTTAGCTTATGCCAGATGGAGAATTACACTGTACGTGTCCCTCATCTTTCTGACAAAAAAATTCCCCTCCCCTTAAAAGAAAAAAATAAGATAAAACATCAATCTTCAGTAAACCCCAGTTCTCACATTTGTGGGCTCCAGTGAAATACTTTTACTTTCAGACACTATTCGGATACTATAGCAGGCTCAACCAACATCCAGAGCTGTTAGATTCAGATAAGCCATTGGAGAGCAAATGAGTTTATCTGTGCACGAAACATCTCCTGGAAGAGGAAGAGGAGGCCAGAAAAGACTGGAGTTTCCCACTCTTGTCATCACGATGATAATGATGATGATCTCCTCCTCTGTCCAGGCCCTTTGATTGAAGGTGAAGAAGGAGAGAGTGTCTTCCAACCATTGTAAAATTATCACTGTAGTAGTAGTAGTATCATTACAGCAGCCTGGGCACTACCCTAAGTAATGAGGGTGATGACCCCAGTAGACTTTACCAGGTATACATCTCATCAGGTATACATTCTATGATAGAGCCATCACAACAAAAAAGATATTTTATTCACCATGATTAAATGCCCAGATACAGCTACTAGAAACAAGGCCACTACACAAACCTATCAAAAACAAGTCATTCTTAAACCAATGAAGTGAAAGAAATCTAAGGATAAGAAAGTGAACAAAACTGTAAAAAAGTTTTAACAAAGTATTTCTACCTGTCTACATCACCATATCATTGGTGCAAAACTGGATCCGTCTCTCTCTGTTCATCACAGATAGCTTATGGGTGAGCTATTTTACCTGATACCCTCTGCAATGTTTAAACAACACAAGTTTTTACATGAAGAGATGAAATCCAGTTCTGTTTATTTGCCTGACTGTCTTATCTAAAGTGTTGTGAGAGTTTTGAGGCACTGAATCCCTGTGCCAAACTAGACTTGGCTAAAGACCCCTACACTTCTATGACATAAGTCCACAATTCCAACTTTTCTCATGTATGGTACTGTGGCATCATAAAAAATTCCTGCCTTTATCTTGCATTGAATGCTACATAGTAAATACTTCTCTTTACCTCATACTGGATGTCACTGTGGCATCATAATTAATCCTTATCTTTCCTCATATTGGATGCCAATGTAGAAACATGATACAAACAAAAATTTGCCATACTTTAAGACAACAATATTACAATGTCAGACTTGGTACAGAGGACGGTAAGGGATTTCTGTCACATGAGTGAACAGAGTGCGGTATAAGAAGAATCAGCTTCTTGTGGACAGCAACTGTGCAAATGAATATTTCACTTCTACTTGCAAAATCACACAAAACTTATCATTTGCATATTTTGTCTACACAGTTGTCTTCATTCAGCTTTTCACTAACTCATAAACTAATAACAATCATCATATGAGTGGGTGTAACTTCTGCAGGAGTCTTTATTTCCTGCAAACAGCTGCTGCAAAAACACAAATATTTCACTATTTTTTACAAACTACTATGGAAACTATTATTATTCAATATTTTTTTCAAAAGTCTATTCAGTAGGCTTTCAGCTAACTCATGAACTGATAATTTCATATAGATATTTACAAAAATAAGAGAACATGGAATGCAGAAGCAGAGTCGGCACAGAAATAAGTTTTACCATAAACTCATAATATGAATATCAACACTAATATTTTTCTTTCACAATTCTTTTCAGTAGGTCTTAATCTAGCTAATAAAGTAATCATCACTAAGACATTCACAAACCTTATGCAGAAAATTGGAAAAAAAATAAGATATTCTATTTATGATAGTATCTCACTGCTGAGGCTTGAGAGGGTCATGTAGCTGGTTGTGGTTAAATACTGACAGATACATATAAAGGAAATTTTAAATTAGTTGTTAGTGTCTGTGGTAAAGTGGAATAATCAGTTTTCCTCATTCAATCAATACTATTCCAACAGGAGCCAAAACAATGAAAAAACACACATTTTGATTATGGATCCTGAAAGTTAGAAATATCAAAATACCTACTATACAAGAAATCAAAGCAGGTACTATAAAAGCAACGAACTGCACATGACTGTACATTGCAGTACCTGATTGCAATCATAAGATGAAAGCATTGTGGAAAAGGCTGATGAGTAAAGCAACTTCCAATTTCTTTTCCCCCATGGCACCAAAAAGAAGTGCCAAGTGGCACATTATTACTGGATATTTCTAGCATAGTGTCTGTACCTGGTCATTTATGAGTGAAACTGCTCTCAAACTGTTTGTTCTGATGATTATATTCTCATTATGACTGGTAAGAATCAAACTGTGGAACTAGTCTAGCCAACAAGAGTTATGAAAAAAAAGAAGCAATTTCAAAGTTTTTAAACTATTTCTCTAGATAAGAAACATGTGGAGTCCTAACGCAAAAACTTTAGCAGGTACCCAATAAATCTGGCCAGCTCACTACAATACTTCAGCAACACTGTACAAAGCAGAGTGAGGATTATGTCATTAAGCTACAAACGATAGAGTACTTTTTCACTAACAAATAAGGGTCAGTTCTTTCAAAAAATGTTAGCAACTTTCTGAAGTCAAACCTTTAAGGCACCGTCAATATATGTAACTCTAACTCTTGAGGCAAATACTTTGAAAATAAAATTTTATTGTCATATTCAAAGAGCACAGGCAATAATTTATGGTATGGCTGTTCATACTAAGTGCAAGCAATACACAATGCCTAGAATCTCTCATATGTCTGCCACTTAACTAAGTGTAATCAAGCTAGGACTTGGGAATACTGTCTGCCACTTAACTAAGAGTAATCAAGCTAGGACTTGGGAATACTGAGGGAAAAAAATTTCCACTGTGCTGAGTGTACTCCCTGTTTCACTGTTTCCTCCTGTTAACAATACAAATTATACCAAACACTGACACTGGTCAGTAGATAATACTTACTAACAAGGAGAAGCTTGCGTGTTTGCCAAAAATGAATGAGAGGTGTAATAAATGGATGATGACTGCAGACATGCTGGATCATCACTTCCTGCTTCACTTGACCAACAGCATCTAGACTACAAACCTGCAATATCATCTGTGCTTAATGAAAAATGCAAATTTATAAATCTTACTAATACATTTTACAGCAAAAGAAAAATATATAATCAATACCAGATGTAATATGACTCAACAATTATCATGCTCTTATTCTTCTGAAAATGTATTTGAGCTTTATATATGCAAAACTGCTTGAAATTTCATCATACCTGTGACTTTGAGAGCACTTTCATTGCATATTCTCTGTTGGAAGTAGCACATTTCACATGAAAAACTTGCCCAAATGCTCCCCTACTAACCTCACCAATGAACTGGAATAAATAATACATTTTATAAATTTGGATGAAAATACAGTATACAAGAATATATATACAAATCATTATACATCACAAGCAACACTGTGACCTCATGCAACATACATCATTAAGATTACATTCCTGCCCAGGGATCCCCTTTGATAGGGCTCCTGAAGCACTTTACTAATGAAGTCCACCAGAAAGAACTACACATCAAGAAGGGTGGTGATGCACTGAGTGTCTTTGTGGAGTGAGCACAGGACAAACGAGTATTCTTTTTAAACTAGCTGAGATAGCACAGGCAAATGAAACTATAATCAAAGCTATCTGGGGTAAACCATGGAAAGGTCTGTGGGGCCTGGATGTGGATAGGGAGCCGTGGTTTTGGTGCATCACACATGACAGCTCGAGACTGACTGTGAACGAAAGTGGCCTTTGTTGTCTTTTCGTAGCGCTACTTTGCGTGCACATGGGGGAGGGGGGGTACAATTTCATGATGTTCAAGAATGTGTGGAAGGTAAGAACATTATCTCGCAGAGCACAAATGGGTATGTTTGAAGGAACAGTGGTTCCAACAATGCTATATGGTTGCAGAGGAGGGTGGATGTGTTGGAAATGAAATGTTTGAGGACTATATGTGGTGTTAGGTGGTTTGATCGAGTATGTAATGAAAGGTTAAGAGAGATGTAATAAAAAGTGTGGTTGAGAGAGCAGAAGAGGGTGTATTTCATGTGTGGTGTGGTGGCAAATAAGAGTTGGGGTGAGAGTGTATCATTAAATTTTAGGGAGAATAAAAAGATGTTCTGGAAGGAGGTAAATAAAGTGCGTAAGACAAGGGAGCAAATGGGAACTTCAGTGAAGGGCGCAAATGGGGAGGTGATAACAAGTAGTGGTGATGTGAGAAGGAGATGGAGTGAGTATTTTGAAGGTTTGTTGAATGTGTTTGATGATAGAGTGGCAGATATAGGGTGTTTTGGTCGAGGTTGGTGTGCAAAGTGAGAGGGTTAGGGAAAATGATTTGGTAAACAGAGAAGAGGTAGTAAAAGCTTTGTGGAAGATGAAAGCCGGCAAGGCAGTGGGTTTGGATGGTATTGCAGTGGAATTTATTAAAAAAAGGGGGTGACTGTATTATTGACTGGTTGGTAAGGTTATTCAATGTATGTATGACTCATGGTGAGGTGCCTGAGGATTGGCGGAATGCGTGCATAGTGCCACTGTACAAAGGCAAAGGGGATAAGAGTGAGTGCTCAAATTACAGAGGTATAAGTCTGTTGAGTATTCCTGGTAAATTATATGGGAAGGTATTGATTGAGAGGGTGAAGGCATGTACAGAGCATCAGATTGGGGAGGAGCAGTGTGGTTTCAGAAGTGGTAGAGGATGTGTGGATCAGGTGTTTGCTTTGAAGAATGTATGTGAGAAATACTTAGAAAAGCAAATGGATTTGTATGTAGCATTTATGGATCTGGAGAAGGCATATGACAGAGTTGATAGAGATGCTCTGTGGAAGGTATTAAGAATATATGGTGTGGGAGGCAAGTTGTTAGAAGCAGTGGAAAGTTTTTATCGAGGATGTAAGACAAGTGTACGTGTAGGAAGAGAGGAAAGTGATTGGTTCTCAGTGAATGTAGGTTTGCGGCAGGGGTGTGTGATGTCTCCATGGTTGTTTAATTTGTTTATGGATAGGGTTGTTAGGGAGGTAAATGCAAGAGTTTTGGAAAGAGGGGCAAGTATGAAGTCTGTTGGGGATGAGAGAGCTTGGGAAGTGAGTCAGTTGTTGTTCGCTGATGATACAGCGCTGGTGGCTGATTCACGTGAGAAACTGCAGAAGCTGGTGACTGGTAAAGTGTGTGAAAGAAGAAAGTTAAGAGTAAATGTGAATAAGAGCAAGGTTATTAGGTACAGTAGGGTTGAGGGTCAAGTAAATTGGGAGGTAAGTTTGAATGGAGAAAAACTGGAGGAAGTAAAGTGTTTTAGATATCTGGGAGTGGATCTGGCAGCGGATGGAATCATGGAAGCGGAAGTGGATCACAGGGTGGGGGAGGGGGCGAAATTCCTGGGAGCCTTGAAGAATGTGTGGAAGTCGAGAACATTATCTCGGAAAGCAAAAATGGGTATGTTTGAAGGAATAGTGGTTCCAACAATGTTGTATGGTTGCGAGGCGTGGGCTATGGATAGAGTTGTGCGCAGGAGGATGGATGTGCTGGAAATGAGATGTTTGAGGACAATGTGTGGTGTGAGGTGGTTTGATCGAGTAAGTAACGTAAGGGTAAGAGAGATGTGTGGAAATAAAAAGAGCGTGGTTGAGAGAGCCGAAGAGGGTGTCTTGAAATGGTTTGGGCACATGGAGAGAATGAGTGAGGAAAGATTGACCAAGAGGATATATGTGTCGGAGGTGGAGGGAACGAGGAGAAGTGGGAGACCAAATTGGAGGTGGAATGATGGAGTGAAAAAGATTTTGTATGATCGGGGCCTGAACATGCAGGAGGGTGAAAGGAGGGCAAGGAATAAAGTGAATTGGATCGATGTGGTATACCGGGGTTGACGTGCTGTCAGTGGATTGAATCAGGGCATGTGAAGCATCTGGGGTAAACCATGGAAAGCTGTGTAGGTATGTATATTTGCGTGTGTGGACGTATGTATATACATGTGTATGGGGGTGGGTTGGGCCATTTCTTTCGTCTGTTTCCTTGCGCTACCTCGCAAACGTGGGAGACAGCGACAAAGCAAAAAAAAAAAAAATATATATATATTATATTTATATTTATTATACTTTGTCGCTGTCTCCCGCGTTTGCGAGGTAGCGCAAGGAAACAGACGAAAGAAATGGCCCAACCCACCCCCATACACATGTATATACATACGTCCACACACGCAAATATACATACCTCCACAGCTTTCCATGGTTTACCCCAGACGCTTCACATGCCCTGGTTCAATCCATTGACAGCACGTCGACCCCGGTATACCACATCATTCCAATTCACTCTATTCCTTGCCCTCCTTTCACCCTCCTGCATGTTCAGGCCCCGATCATACAAAATCTTTTTCACTCCATCATTCCACCTCCAATTTGGTCTCCCACTTCTCCTCGTTCCCTCCACCTCCGACACATATATCCTCTTGGTCAATCTTTCCTCACTCATTCTCTCCATGTGCCCAAACCATTTCAAAACACCCTCTTCGGCTCTCTCAACCACGCTCTTTTTATTTCCACACATCTCTCTTACCCTTACGTTACTTACTCGATCAAACCGCCTCACACCACATATTGCCCTCAAACATCTCATTTCCAGCACATCCACCCTCCTGCGCACAACTCTATCCATAGCCCACACCTCGCAACCATACAACGTTGTTGGAACCACTATTCCTTCAAACATACCCATTTTTGCTTTCCGAGATAATGTTCTCGACTTCCACACATTCTTCAAGGCTCCCAGAACTTTCACCCCCTCCCCCACCCTATGATTCACTTCCGCCTCCATGGTTCCATCCTCTGCCAAATTCACTCCCAGATATCTAAAACACTTCACTTCCTCCAGTTTTTCTCCATTCAAACTTACCTCCCAATTTACTTGACCCTCAACCCTACTGTACCTAATAACCTTACCCTTATTCACATTTACTCTCAACTTTCTTCTTTCACACACTTTACCAAACTCAGTCACTAGCTTCTGCAGTTTCTCACACAAATCAGCCACCAGCACTGTATGATCAGCGAACAACAACTGACTCACTTCCCAAACCCTTTCATCCACAACAGACTGCATACTTGCCCCTTTCTCCAAAACTCTTGCATTCACCTCCATAACAACCCCATCCATAAACAAATTAAACAACCATGGAGACATCATGCACCCCTGCCGCAAACAGACATTCACTGAGAACCAATCACTTTCCTCTCTTCTTACTCGTACATGTATGTATGTGTGTATATGAGTGGATGGGCCATTCTTCATTTGTTTCCTGGCACTGGATGTGCCTGCAATATAAAGGTATGAAAAGGATAACAGCAAGGGTGAGTAGTTTCCCACTAAACAAGGTCATTCCACCATTCTCCAATGTTGCTATAGGGCATCTGCTCAGTCAACTCAGTTTCTGGTGTGCGTGTAATGCAATTTTGTTCCACTGAAAGAGCTACGTGATGAAGCTCCAAAGGGCCCGAATCTGCTGCTATATACATTGTATCCCCAGGGCCTCTTTCAAGCTACATCTCTATCAATTCTCACACATCACCCACTTACACCACAAACATCAACTTAAAACTTATAAACAATCTAAACACCCTCTGAACACTTATTAAAACCAAAGTTAAACATGAAATTGAAGTCCTAAGTATCCTCTACAAACAATTCATCCATTACACCCTACGATGTGCTTTACCTACATAGCCATCAGCCATATCAAAACAAAGAACAAACATCAGCAACAAGCCAGCAATCACATACATCTAATATCTGTACAATGAAACAAAAATAAAGATAATTCCAAAACAATCTCAACTGCATGCTTTCTATGGTAAAGAAATCTATTCACTCTAACATAGCAGTCTTCATGAATGTCAATCTACTCGAGTAATTTCCCCCCACAGGTTGAATTCTGCAGGCACTATGGTTTTGCTGGCTTGCCATTGATGGCAAACCAAACATAGGACAAGCTACTGGAGCTGTTTGGAGGCCTCACTAACCTGCTAGTGACAATAGAGGGAAGTTGTGTGCTTCTACTAGTGACTTGCCAAGTGTGTAATACTCATTCCAAGTGTGTGTTGCTCACTTTCAGCCATAGTGGCCTACCACATCCACACCACTTTTACTGATGCATGAAATGCAGTTCAAGGTGACCTACACTTGATGTGAAGCCGTTTTATCCGCACATGAAGTTACATAAATGTCCATACATGAAATAGAGTCCGAGAACTGAACTTATACGTAAATCATTAAGGTATGAAAGCATACACATTCATGGACATTGAGGGTATCAGCATAGTTCTTCCTCTACTTAAGAGAGGCAAAATAAAAATCTGAACAATTCTTTACAAGTCCTACTGTTGGATCTCATGAAAATATGTTGAAGAGTCTGAAATGAAACCCTGCCTGGTAAAAAGCAAAATATCTATCAAGTAAAAGTGGGTAAACATGATAGTAAGGATGCATGAATCTAAAGACCGATAAAAAGCATCATCAGCCAATGAGAAATGAGTACAATCTATCTAGTTCTCTGATACCTGTTTCTTAAGCTGCATCCAAATTACACATCAACTGAATGGTTTGTAGCACTAAAAGTAGTTATCTATATATTTCTACTTTCTATTATCTTTCTTTAAAAATCATTTGCTTTTCAAGAGAATCACCAATGACCAAAACCATAGTTTTCATTCGTAAGGCAAAATTACAAATCTAAGAAGTACTTAAGGTGTGCTTGATACTTACAATTAGCTTAAGTTTTTCCTCTATGCCTACTGGGAACTCAGGGAGGAAGAGAGCTTCAGTCTGTGCTACTGGCCACACTGTTTTACTGTGTGCATACTCATTCTCAAGAGTTGATTGGCGCCATCTGTGCATTAGAAAATAATGTTTAGAAAATTTGAACATGAGAAGAGAAAAGACCTTTCTTTCTTGTACAGACAAGTTTTCATGACATATAAAGTAAAAAAGAAAAGACTTGCTCCTTTTAGGATATCATTAACACTTCCAGGTTTAGATGCAGAATCAGTTTCATGTTCACATTATCTCATGAAAAATAAAGTGGCAAACACAAATAATTTTGATACTGCTTTACTAAAGAAACAAAACCAAAAGATGTCACTTATAAAAAACCAAAACACACTGAAACTAAAACAGAAAGACAAGTAAAAGACAGTCACCTTAAAAACACACATGCAAAACTGCAGATTTTAAAAACAGACAAACTACAACTAAGATTTGTCTGATAGATTAAAAAAGCTAAGAATTAATGTATTCAAAACTTTAAACAGCTGAGTCCAGACAGTCCTGTAGAATTTAGAAATATAAATCAGCATTGTAATATGAGTAATGAATACAGTATTCAGTCTCAATAATAAATCACTTAGCCTTGGTTTATAGGAGAAAGTTGAGTATGTATAACTGGCAGCATTCTTAAAGGATGACTGATGGGTTCAAGAAGAATGGGCTAGACCTGAATGAACTGAATATCGGCTTTTCAGGGTGTCTAAATGCCAGCATGTCTTGAAAAGTTGATTGTAGACATATACTCTTGCTTACAAACAGAAATACTGGCTTTTTCTTCCTGAGAGAACTTTTTGTGGCCCATAGAGAGTAACTGGTACATGAAAAAATCATCCAGAACAGAAAAAGCAAAAATATAACTTAACCCCAGGACAGAAAACAAAACCTGCATCCCTCCACCCTTAACACTTCAAGGTAAATGAGGCAGTATATTGTGTCATCTCTTGATTTACACAATAGTTAAGTTTCTTTATTATGCTTAACTGCTATTTCCCGCATCAGCGAGGTAATGCCAGGAAACAGACAAGAATGGCCCATACACTTACATATACATATATATATATATATTTTCCCCTTTTAGAAAGTTGAAATACGAGGAGGGGAGGGTTTCTAGCCCCATACTCCTGTCCCCTTTAGTCACCTTCTACGACACGCGGGGAACGCATGGGAAGTATTCTTTCTCTCCTATCCCCTATGTGGTGTGAGGTGGTTTGATCAAGTAAGTAATGAAAGGGTAAGAGAGATGTGTGGTGATAAAAAGAGTGTGGTTGAGAGAGCAGAAGAGGGCGTATTGAATGAGTGAGGAAAGACTGACGAAGAGGATATATGTGTCAGAGGTGGAGGGAACAAGGAGAAGTGGGAATCCAAATTGTACTTGGAAGGATGGAGTGGAAAAGATTTTGAGCAATCGGGCCTGAACATATAGGAGGGTGAAAGGCGTGCAAGTAATGGAGTGAATTGGAATGATATACCAGGGGCGATGTGCTGTCAATGGACTGAACCAGGGCATGTGAAGCATCTGGGGTGGACCATGGAAAGTTTTGTGGGGCCTGGATGTGGGAGGATAGCTGTGGTTTTGGTGTATTTTACGTGGCACCTGGAGACTAAGTGTGAATGAATGTGGCCTTTGTTGTATTTTCCTGGCGCTGGCAGGTGTGAATTATGTACATGAGTATATATGTATGTGTCTATGTATGTGCATATGTTTATAAGTTGAAATGTGATGGTGTGTATATGAGCGTGTGTGGAAATGTGTGCGTGTGCGTGTGTGTGTGTGGGTGGGTTGGGCACCATTCTCTCATCTGTTTCCTTGCGCTACCTCACTACTGCGGGAGACAGCGACAAAGTACAATATAAATATACATATAAATAAATAAATAAATATCCCTGAGGATAGGGGAGAAAGAATACTTCCCACGCATTCCTCACATGTCGTAGAAGGCGACTAAAGGGGATGGGAGCGGGGGGCCAGAAACCCTCCCCTCCTTGTATTTTAACTTTCTAAAAGGGGAAACAGAAGAAGGAGTCACGCGGGGAGTGCTCATCCTCCTCGAAGGCTCAGATTGGGGTGTCTAAATGTGTGTGGATGTAACCAAGATGAGAAAAAAGGAGAGATAGGTAGTATGTTTGAGGAAAGAAACCTGGATGTTTTGGCTCTGAGTGAAACGAAGCTCAAGGGTAAAGGGGAAGAGTGGTTTGGGAATGTCTTGGGAGTAAAGTCAGGGGTTAGTGAGAGGACAAGAGCAAGGGAAGGAGTAGCACTACTCCTGAAACAGGAGTTGTGGGAGTGTGTGATAGAGTGTAAGAAAGTAAATTCTAGATTGATATGGGTAAAACTGAAAGTTGATGGAGAGAGATGGGTGATTATTGGTGCATAAGCACCTGGGCATGAGAAGAAAGATCATGAGAGGCAAGTGTTTTGGAAGCAGCTGAATGAGTGTGTTAGTGGTTTTGATGCACAAGACCGGGTTATAGTGATGGGTGATTTGAATGCAAAAGTGAGTAATGTGGCAGTTGAGGGAATAATTGGTACACATGGGGTGGTCAGTGTTGTAAATGGAAATGGTGAAGAGCTTGTAGATTTATGTGCTAAAAAAGGACTGGTGATTGGGAATACCTGGTTTAAAAAGCGAGATATACATAAGTAAACGTATGTAAGTAGGAGAGATGGCCAGAGAGCGTTATTGGATTACATGTTAATTGATAGGCACGCGAAAGAGAGACTTTTGGATGTTAATGTGCTGAGAGGTGCAACTGGAGGGATGTCTGATCATTATCTTGTGGAGGCGAAGGTGAAAATTTATAGGGGTTTTCAGAAAAGAAGAGAGAATGTTGGGGTGAAGAGAGTGGTGAGAGTAAGTGAGCTTGGGGAGGAGACTTGTGTGAGGAAGTACCAGGAGAGACTGAGTACAGAATGGAAAAAGGTGAGAACAAAGGAGGTAAGGGGAGTGGGGAGGAATGGGATGTATTTAGGGAAGCAGTGATGGCTTGCGCAAAAGATGCTTGTGGCATGAGAAGCGTGGGAGGTGGGTTGATTAGAAAGGGTAGTGAGTGGTGGGATGAAGAAGTAAGGTTATTAGTGAAAGAGAAGAGAGAGGCATTTGGACGATTTTTGCAGGGAAAAATGCAAATGAGTGGGAGATGTGTAAAAGAAAGAGGCAGGAGGTCAAGAGAAAGGTGCAAGAGGTGAAAAAGAGGGCAAATGAGAGTTGGGGTAAGAGAGTATCATTAAATTTTAGGGAGAATAAAAAGATGTTTTGGAAGGAGGTAAATAAAGTGCGTAAGACAAGGGAGCAAATGGGAACTTCAGTGACGGGGGCTAATGGGCAGGTGATAACAAGTAGTGGTGATGTGAGAAGGAGATGGAGTGAGTATTTTGAAGGTTTGTTGAATGTGTTTGATGATAGAGTGGCAGATATAAGGTGTTTTGGTCGAGGTGGTGTGCAAAGTGAGAGGGTCAGGGAAAATGATTTGGTAAACAGAGAAGAGGTAGTAAAAGCTTTGTGGAAGATGAAAGCCGGCAAGGCAGCAGGTTTGGATGGTATTGCAGTGGAATTTATTAAAAAAGGGGGTGACTGTATTGTTGACTGGTCGGTAAGGTTATTCAATGTATGTATGATTCATGGTGAGGTGCCTGAGGATTGGCGGAATGCTTGCATAGTGCCATTGTACAAAGGCAAAGGGGATAAGAGTGAGTGCTCAAATTACAGAGGTATAAGTTTGTTGAGTATTCCTGGTAAATTATATGGAAGGGTATTGATTGAGAGGGTGAAGGCATGTACAGAGCATGAGATTGGGGAAGAGCAGTGTGGTTTCAGAAGTGGTAGAGGATGTGTGGATCAGGTGTTTGCTTTGAAGAATGTAAGTGAGAAATACTTAGAAAAGCAAATGGATTTGTATGTAGCATTTATGGATCTGGAGAAGGCATATGATAGAGTTGATAGAAATGCTCTGTGGAAGGTATTGAGAATATACAGTGTGGGAGGCAAGATGTTAGAAGCAGTGAAAAGTTTTTATCGAGGATGTAAGGCATGTGTACGTGTAGGAAGAGAGGAAAGTGATTGGTTCTCAGTGAATGTAGGTTTGCAGCAGGGGTGTGTGATGTCTCCATGGTTGTTTAATTTGTTTATGTATGGGGTTGTTAGGGAGGTGAATGCAAGAGTTTTGGAAAGAGGGGCAAGTATGCAGTCTGTTGTGGATGAGAGAGCTTGGGAAGTGAGTCAGTTGTTGTTCGTTGATGATACAGCACTGGTGGCTGATTCATGTGAGAAACTGCAGAAGCTGGTGACTGAGTTTGGTAAAGTGTGTGAAAGAAGAAAATTAAGAGTAAATGTGAATAAGAGCAAGGTTATTAGGTACAGTAGGGTTGAGGGTCAAGTCAATTGGGAGGTAAATTTGAATAAAGAAAAACTGGAGGAAGTAAAGTGTTTTAGATATCTGGGAGTGGATCTGGCAGCAGATAGAACCATGGGAGCGGAAGTGAATCATAGGTGGGGGAGGGGGTGAAAGTTCTGGGAGCCTTGAAGAATGTTTGGAAATCGAGAACTTTATCTCGGAAAGCAAAAATGGGTATGTTTGAAGGAATAGTGGTTCCAACAATGTTGTCTGGCTGCAAGGCGAGGGCTATGGATAGAGTTGTGCGCAGGAGGGTGGATGTGCTGGAAATGAGATGTTTGAGGACAATATGTGGTGTGAGGCAGTTTGATCGAGTAAGTAATGTAAGGGTAAGAGAGATGTGTGGTAATAAAAAGAGTGTGGTTGAGAGAGCAGAAGAGGGTGTTTTGAAATGGTTTGGTCACATGGAGAGAATGAGTGAGGAAAGATTGACCAAGAGGATATATGTGTCAGAGGTGGAGGGAATGAGGAGAAGTGGGAGACCAAATTGGAGGTGGAAAGATGGAGTGAAAAAGATTTTGAGTGATCGGGGCCTGAACATGCAGGAGGGTGAAAGGCGTGCAAGGAATAGAGTGAAATGGAACGATGTGGTATACCGGGGTCGATGTGCTGTCAATGGATTGAACCAGGGCAAGCGTCTGGGGTAAACTACAGAAAGTTCTGTGGGGCCTGGATGTGGAAGGGGAGCTGTGGTTTCGGTGCATTATTACATGACAGCTAGAGACTGAGTGTGAACGAGTGTGGCCTTTGTTGTCTTTCCATGGCGCTACCTCGCACACATGAGGGGGGAGGGGGTTGTTATTCCATGTGTGGCAAGATGGCAATGGGAATGAATGAAGGCAGATAGTATGAATTATGTACATGTGTACATATGTATATGTCAGTGTTTGTATATATATGTATACATTGAGATGTATAGGTATGCATATTTGCATGCATGGACGTGTATGTATATACATGTGCATGTGGGTGGGTTCGGCCATTCTTTCCTCTGTTTCCCTGCGCTACCTCGCTAACGCGGGAGACAGCGACAAAGCAAAATAAATATAAATATATATATATATATATATATACTAGAAAGGATCACAATTTTTCGCTTGATCAAGGATATTCCTAAGAGTCCAAAGGGAAAATGAAACACATTAAGTTCCCAAGTGCACTTTCGTGTAATTATCACATCATTAGGGGAGATACAAGAAAGAAATATAAGTCAGGTGATATACAATGAAGAGACCGAGCTAGGACGCCATTTGGCAAACACGTGATTGTCCAAGAAAGACAATGAGCGTATCATAAACTTAATATGCGGACAAGAAGGGGAATTGTTTACAAATTTTATTCAACAATAAAGCTATCTAATTTATAGACCTTCACTAATATTAAGGTTATAATTCTTTATGTATTTAATAATAGAAGATTCAATGATATTTCTCGTGGTACTTGAGTTAAGAGTTAATAACAGATGGCATTACTCCAGTCAATACAATGATCGTAGTTTTTAATGTGATTAAACAAGGCATTTGATTCTTGTCCTTTTTCACTCCATCCTTCCACCTCCGATTTGGTCTCCCGCATCTTCTTCCCTCCACCTCTGACATGTATAGCCTCTCTCTAAATCTTCTTCACTCATTCTCTCCATATATCTAAACCATTTCAACACACCCTCTTCTGCTCTCTCAACCACACTCTTTTTATTTCCACACATATTTCTTATCCTTTCATCACTTACTCGATCAAACCACCTCTCACCACATAGTGCCCTCAAGCATTTCATTTCCAACACATCCACCCTCCTCCATACAACCCTAGCTACAGCCCATGTCTCACAACCATATAACATTGTTGGAACTACTATTCCTTCCAACATACCCATTTTTGCTCTCCAAGATAATGTTCTCTCCTTCTACAAATTCTTCATCGCTCCCAGAACCTTTGCCACCTCCCCCACCCTGTGACTCACTTCCACTTACTTGGTTCTATCCACTGCTAAGTCCATTCCCAGATATCGAAAACACTTCACTTCCTCCAATTAACTTGTCCCTCAACCCTACTGAACTGAATAACCTTGCTCTTATTCACATTTACTCTAAACTTTCTCCTTTCACATAGTTTCCAAACTCAGTCACCAGCCTATGCAGTTTCTCACATGAATCAGTCACCAGAGCTGTCTCATTGGCAAACAACAACTAACTCACTTCCCAGGCCCTCTCATCCACAACAGACTGCATACTCGCCCCACTCTCCAAAACTCTTGCATTTACCTCTCTAACCATCCCATCCATAAATAAATTAAACAACCATGGGGACATCACACACCCTTGCCACAAACCGACTTTCAATGAGAACCAATCACTCTCCCCTCTTCCTACTCGTACACATGCCTTAGATCCTTGGTAAAAGCTTTTCACTGCTTCTAACAACTTACCTCCCACAACATATACTCTTAAAAACCTTCCACAAAGCATCTCTATCAACCCTATCATATGCCTTCTCCAGATCCATAAATGCTGCACACAAATCCATCTGTTTTTCTAAGTATTTTCCACATACATTCTTCAAAAAGCTTCCTCATGCGTGCATGGGGGGAGGGGGGTGCTATTTCAAGTGTGGCAGGGTGGCGACAGGAATGGAGGAAGGAAGCAAGTATGAATATGAACATGTGTATATATGTATATGTCTGTGTATGTATATGT
Organism: Panulirus ornatus; assembly: GCF_036320965.1. Classification (NCBI taxonomy): domain Eukaryota; kingdom Metazoa; phylum Arthropoda; class Malacostraca; order Decapoda; family Palinuridae; genus Panulirus; species Panulirus ornatus. Next base: position 94,740,594 of record NC_092224.1, on the reverse strand, counting down.
AAGTATACGTTGAAATGTATTGGTATGTATAAGTGCATGTGTGGGCATTTATGTTTATGCATGTGTATGTAGGTGGGTTGGGACATTCTTTTGTCTATTTCCTTGTGCTACCTCACTAACGCAGGAGACAGTGACAAAGCATAATGATAAAATATATATATATAAGAAGGACAATCCTGAAACTTATATTTTCCTTTGCAAAGTACCTTTCTCAACTCTACAAGGAACTTTGCAGCAAAAATAATCATACAAAACTTTGCCTGTTACCCATCCCTTCACATTAAAATAATGAGACAAGCAAATGTTGCTTCACATATCCCTTAAGAACCTTGAGGTTTTCTGAATGGTATACCATTAATGGTTTAAACTTCCATCAACTTCGGCATTGTCTCCCACACGCAGCATGAGGTCATTCTTAGCAGCTTCGGATCTTGGTGCAGTCTTCACTTCATGGGGATTGTGTCTTCTCAAAAGCATTCTCTTCCAAAGCTCATCTACGTTAAAAATCTACTTCGGAGAATAACCACCTTCTTTGATAATGGTTTTGAGGATTCCCCAAAAATTTTCATCTGCAATTACATTAGCAGAAGCAGTCTCACCAGCCATCTTGATGTTATGGTGATTGTGGTATTTCCTAAATTCATAAACCAACCAAGACTTGCTTGAAATACATTTGTTGCTCCTTCTGGCCTTTGCTTGTATCACAAGCATATTGATGGAAACATTTGCATGAGTTTCTTCGATCCATGTGTTCAATTTTCATTCCATTCTCTCCATAATAGAACTTTGGGAATATGAGGTCTTAGATTTCTAAACTATCATGAATAGTCCATAAAGTAGATTCACTATGCTCAAGGGCACACTTAATATCAGTTGTTCATTCACCTCTCATAATGTCTAAGCATACCCATTTTAACCTCAGTGGTGATGACCTTACACATCTTAGCACCACTGGTACCCGGAGAACATAAAAGATGCTTTGGTGCCATGATACAAGGGATAAAACATGTGCAATATACAGTATACTGCAGCACAAAATACTAATGCACTCTGTAACTAAAAACTGTATCCATGTCATGTGTACACATGCTTCATGCATAGCACTGGCTAACAGCAACAACACCCCACTGCGCTGCCAGCTCAATGATGATCATGTTTAAGGTAAAAAAAAGGTAGAAATGGGACATGCATGTTTTTCAAAAATGGCTCAAATTAAATATCAATGAATAGTGGAGTCCCTGTATAACATCCCTCCCATAAGCACTAAATGAGATAAGATTTTACATTTTGACATGACATGAAACTCTTCTGGTATCTTTTGGTATCAAGGGCTAACAAAAGAAAATGTCTTCGTGAACAGCCATTGAGGGGGTGAGCTTTCAGAAAAATCCTTTGATTGTAAAAATTCCAAGACCTTTGTTAACTGCCACTTAGATGCACAGGGGAGGCAGCTGGGCTCCTCAGGTAAAATAGGAGATGCTTCTTCCAAGTAAGTCACAACAAGCAAACTCCACTGCATGAGGTCATCCTTGGCAGCTCTGGATCTTGGTGCAGTCTTCTCTTCGTGAGGAATGTATGGAGTTCACTAGCTATGGAGACTCTATTGCTGTGGCCATCCCCTTGAGGGAGTTCCAGTTGGGAACAGGCATCAGTCAGAGATATATATAGATAGTCGCAACAAGCAAATCCAAAAGCTGATATACAAGGGATCCTGAAGAGCATTCTTATACTAGGCAATGATATTACAAGCCTTGTGTTAATTATGAAAAGGCTAGAAAAGAATTCTAAACATAAACCTCCTGCAACCTCACAAGAATTTGAATTTTGGGAAACTTTAAAAAGTTTCCAGTCTGAATGATACTAATTCTGTGTTGACACATAAACATTATGAATCAAATTAATTGATACACATTCCATTAATCTAGGCTATAGAATTCTTTCAGAAAATCCAAACATATATATTCCAAAAGCCAGTGCTTTAAAGCTAGACTGCTGATCCCAGACACAGGTGGTCTAGATATACTGGTCAAATCAGCCACATGGGCTTTGTGCAATTGATAAAATTCTGGCACTATGGTTCTTTCTCACTAAATCTTGAAAAACAATCAGTCTGGGAAGAACTCTCCCAACAAGATTACTGGGAGAAAAGGTAAATCTGATTCCACTGATTACAATCCATGATCATGGAATCTGTGGCCATTGTCTGTTTGCACAACAACAGAGACATAAGTGGATAACAGGGCATTCTCCAAAAAAAGATACTAAAGAATGCCTCTTTCCCTCTATACATTTGGTGTCATGGAGACCAATTTTGAAAGACAGTCGGCCTAAATTCCGAATACTCCTCAAAGGGAGGAGGTTAGAATAAACAGATTCTTGTCTATTGCCAGGAAGAGAATCTTCTTCATTACCTCCTGACTGAAAGTGGATCTGCAAGAGCCTTTGTTAAAGAAGCAGTGACTTGCCAGTGAGTCATTTACATAATTGTCTATTAAAAGTAGAATTCCATCCAAGCTCCAGGACAATCCAGATCAAGAACCATGGAATGAACAATTCCTTATGTTGATGTGCAGAGACTTCTGTCCCTCTTCCTAAGGCCTGAACTTACACAATCTTCTGAAGTATGGGAGCCCCATTTTTGGCTTCTGGCACCTTTTAAGATGACTGAGGAAGTTGGTGGAGCCCTCCATGGAAAAGGCCTTTGGAAGGTTCCTTACTTCTGTCCACCAGATCTATGAATCTATGACATAGATGAGTTCTTCAGGTATGGCTTTCAGACCATCCCTGTGTAAGACTAGATAGGCATGGTCTAACTGTAAAGTCATATTCTTGGATTTTACCTTCATGTGTTGTCGCTTTGAGCTACAAACTGAATTTTTCCAATGGGTGCCCTGGCTGATATGAAACCATATCCCAGTTTCAAAATGATGATGTAAGATTGATGCATTTCAATGCTTTTTCCCATGGTAGGCTCAGGGGACCTATCTTGATAAAACCTGTTTCTCGAAGATAATTCTGGATTCCTAACCCATGACTATTATTTTCTTCTTCTGAATCTGAAATTATAAGGAAATCAGTCAAATCTTAGAGTCAGGGAAGCTAACTCAGCCTTGAAAAAACCCTGTGGAACTATTACAAAACAAAGGGGACTGCACTGAACTGCCACTCTGGTTTCTTGTCTTGAAAGCCAAAAACACTCTGGTCATTCTGGGATGAATGGGAATGTACCAGCAGGCATCCTTCAAATCCAGACTAATTGTCCTACTGTTTATCCTAAAGGATTGATGGATGGCATGTAAGGTAGTCACCTTGAAACAGTTTCATCTGATGCAAATATTCAGAAAGGACACATCTGCTCAACACTTCTGCCCCCTCTCCATGACTGGAGAGGGTGTGTGGACAAAAACCAGTCCTCTCGAAGGTTTTATCATATCCATGATTAACATATCCAGCATATGAGTCAAATCTTTTGAAAAGGCAGCTGGGTGATCCATCTCCTACCCAGTTCCCTTTACAACATCAGAAACTCCCAACTGTTGAACTTTCAAAATACTTACAAGTTCACAAGCTGGCCTCCAACTCTCAAAGAATTAGCATGGCTGATGCCTACCACTTTACTGGCATGGTGGCAGAATCCTCATGGAATGAGGGCTCTGACATGAGTTCAAATAAATATTTTGTCTTTTTATTGAAAGTGAGGTGATAATGCAATTTGTAGGAGATAAGGGGGCTTGGGAAGTGTGTCAGGTGTTTGCTTATGATACATCACTGGCGGCAGATTTAAATGAGAAGCTGCAAAAGTTGGTGACCGAGTTTCGATGAGTGTGTGAAAGGAGGAAGTTGAGGGTAATTATGAATAAATGCAAGGTTATCAGATTTGGAAGGGTTGAGGGTCAGGTTAACTGGAGGTGTGAGTTTGAATGGGGAAAACTGGAGGAAGTGAAATGTTTTGGATACCTGGAAGTGGACATGGCAGTGATGGAACCATGAAAGTGGAAGTCAGTCATAGGGTAAGCAATAAGGCAAAAGTTCTGGGCACAATGAAGAATGCGTGGAAAGAGAGGTTATCGTCTGGGAGGGCAAAAATGGGGATATTTGAAGGTACAGTAGTACCATGGGTTAAATATGAAGATGTGTGAAGGGCATTGGAAGAGCTGGAAATGAAATGTTTGAAGATAAAATGTGGTGTGAAGTGTTTTGATCAAGTAAGTAATATAAGGTTAAGAGAGAGGTGTGGTAATAAAAAGAGTGTGGCTGCGAGAGCTGAAGAATGTTTGTTCCTGGCATAACCTAGCCAACATGGGAAATGATGACCAAGTATGAAAAAAAATCAATCTGATTGTTATGTATCTGTCTTCTTACTCTATCACATAATTTAGCTTTAGAAAGGTAGTGTTAGGAACACAAGAAACGGCCCCAATTGCTCATCTCTCCAGCTGTCAACTATAATGCCCTGAAACGAGAACTCCCTACCCAAATTCAAGCCTTACAGGCCTTTCACTGGTTTCTTCTGACCACTTCATATACCCTGGTTCAGCCCAGTGACATTGTCAACCCCTGAAATCCACAATGTTTCAATTCTCTCTATCCTTTGCATGCCTTAAACATTTCTGTATCTCCAAAGCATCTTCCCCTTCATCCTCCCATCTCACCTTTGGTTTACCCTTTTTCTGATGTATATCCACTTTAGCTCTTTCATCCATACTCCTCACTACCACACTTCTCTCTTATCATGTCAATATATCAAATGATCATAATTTGTATAAAACATTATAATAATAATTTTTCTATTGTAGCTAGAATGGTATCTGCAAAAATCATATCCATCTTGAAAGAAAGGGGAAACCCAAATTATGTAGTTATTTGGGTTAGTTAAATTTCAGCTAAGAACGTGGACCTAAAAGTCTCTTGGCAAGACATGGGTCTGCTCTGCACAACTAACCAAACAAATGTATGCTGTTCCCTTCCCTTGTCTCTTGGCAAAACATGGCTCTGCTTTGCACAACTAACCAAACAAATGTACGCTGTTCCCTTCCCTTGGTATTCACTCCACTTTGTTCTTTACTGTGAATCACTGCAAAGCTGTTCTTCACAAAGTCAAGCATACCTTCATAAAAAGAAAGTGTGCTAATCTGACTATTTCTTCCACTGATAAATCTTTCTGGTCCTTAACCAAAAGTATCTCTAACAAGTTTTGTTATTCAACCTTTCCTCCTCTCTTTCAACAAGATCAATCTAAACTAGGTCTCCAACTGATAAAGCCACTCTTTTTGGTATCTTCTTTTCCACTAATCCAACTTTGGATGATTCTGCTTCTAATCCTACATCTACCTCCATCTCTCCCTATTGAACCTATGCTATCTCCAATATTCTCCTTGCATAGAGTCTTCCAAGTAATCTCCCAGTTCCAGGTGGTAAAAGCACATGGCCCGGATGGTATAACTCCTTGAGGACTAAAGGAATGTGACTCTGATCTAGCTCTTATCCTTGCTCACCTGCTTTGCCTTTGTCTAAAAACCCAGACTTTTCTTTCCTCTTGGAAATATGCCTCGATGCAACCTATCCTTATGAAAAGAGACCAGCCTAACCCCTCTAAGTACGGCCCAAACACTCTCACTTCTTCTCTCTCCAAAGTCTCTGTAACTCCTTAACTCACTTTTTTATGCACTTCCAATCCAATTCCTCTCTTTCTGATCAGCAGTACAGATTTTGCTAAGTTCATTGATGATCTCTGTTTAATCCTCCACTTTAATCCTCAACTCTCAGGCATTTTAGCAAAACTTTTGTTGAAGCCCTACACATTTCGAAAATAGGGTGTGGCATAAGTCTGCTTTTTGAAATCCCTTCCATTGGTCTTTCTGCTTCTCTCTGTTCCCTCATGTACTGTCTTCTCTCTGGAACTCCTAGATGCTTTGGGTGTTGTATACATATTGTGATGATCTTCATGAACAGGTATTTCATATCTATAGGGTTTTATATGCCTTTGTATGAAGTACAGCTCAAACAAACATCTGGGGTGGCTCTTCCTTTACCTTTATATTAACTAAAGCGGAATCAAAAGCCTTCCAACTCATTAATTCTCCAGGCATCATCTCTCTTCACCCATCTCTTTCTGTATGCCATGATGCTGTTCTTTCTCTTTTCTGCTGGTATCATTTTTGGCCTCTTTTCTCAAAAGCTGTCTGCATGTGTCTGTCCCCAAGGTTTGGATGCAAGACATAAAGTTGGCTGTTGCTTCCCCTAGTTTGTGTGGAGACTGGCCACCCAGTAACTAAGTGTTATGATACCTCCCTCTTCCCTCAAAGAGGTAGGCTTTGGAATCCTCTCCCTCTTTTCATCTCTCCTTCTTCAAATAACTTTTCTAGCTATATGGGCCAGGTCTACAAAAACCTGTGGAACCCTGTTTAATTTCTACTATCTTTTCCTCTCATTTTACATCTTTCACCTAAGATGGCCTTTGACTAATGCATGTTTTGCCTACACCAAGTTGGTCATGAATAAAGAAATGTAATAACCTGTACAGTGGTGTATGTGTTCCACATAAGGTGCTGTGAACACTATTCTCTACTGTACAGTACCTACAGTACTGACTGTGAATAGTGGAAAGACAGAAAAAAATGTTCAGAATCACTTACCTTTTCCTTGATACTCTGGACCATGGTCGCCGATTGGACTCATTGGCAGGTGCAGAGACGAAGGAGATGACAGAAAGGCCACTTAAAACGGAAAAACGATGGGTCAAGTTTGTAGCGATGTCCACCAGGCTAAACTGCTGAAACAATGATATTTTTTACATAGTAGTTGAGAAAGGATTACAGGAGTGTACAGAGATCATATTACTGTGCATCTGTTATAAAATGATACAACATAACTGACTTAGCATACCTGGGGGTATGCAGCACTGTTCAAAGGGGTATGTGAGAGAATAATGAAAAGTCTTTTAAAGTGTCTCACATATATGTCATATGGCATCTTGAATCAGTTACTTTACTGAGCACATGTATGTGTGCATGGGTGATTGTTTTTAAGAATATAGAGTAATCAAATAACCACAACACTTATGCAGTTTCCAACTTAAGTGAATGACAAGAGAACAGAGAAAGAATCAAAATGAATGAGAAAGAAATTGAGGGGAGATTGAAGTATGGGGAAGGGAGAGGAAATGGGGCAGGACTCATTCAGGAACAGCGCTGAACTCCTCGCCTGAGTCACTCTTGCTCAGTTTTGTTTTGGGAGTGAGAGTGTGAACATCTCATTTTCAAATTCACATGTAAGCTTACTGACACAGTTATTACTTTAACAGCAAGAATTATGGATAGATAGTTAAAACATAATTACTGTAGCAGAGGCAGCAGCAATGCAAGTAAAGGAAATCAAGCAGCTGTGAAGATAAAGAAAACAGGCCTGTCTAAACATCGGCAATACAAGGAAGATTATTTGCTTTTTGGATTTACTTATATGAATTTTGATCCTCTGGAGACTTTGTGCTTCTCTTGTGTGGGGAGGATGGCCAACAGAAGTATGAAACCAGCTCACCTCCAATGTCACCTTAACATAAAACATCAGTGGCATGCTGGCAAGCAGGTGGAGTTTTTTGAAAGAAAACTTTCTGATTTCAAGTGTTCCCACACAACAACATCAAGCAAAGCTCTAGAAGCATCTTTAGCTGTATCTTTATGAGTTGCTAAAGCTAAAAAGCCATTCAATAAAGAACTGATATTACCAGCTGCAGTTGTGATAGTTGAAAATATGCTAAATAAAAAGGCTGTTCCTTTGTCACATCAAATATAATGAGTACAGATATTATTGATCAAGTTGTGAATAAGCTGAAAACAAGCCAGTCTTTTTCACTTCAACTTGATGATTCAAGTGACGTCAGTGGACAGGCTCAACTTGTCTCATTTCAGATAAATTGATGGAGATGATATGAATGAACATGTACTCTCTTGCAAAAAATCAGAACGCAACTGAGGAAGCCGGTTCCAAAATCATTAATCAGTTCTTATCTGAACAAGGGCTTAGTTGGAAATCTTACAGCATATGTACAGATGCTGCTGCATCCAAGACTAGGAAAGTGAAGAAATCATTGCATGGATTAAAAGGGAAAATCCAGATGTGGAGTGGACTCACTGCATCATTCACAGAGAACCATCAGCATCCAGAAAAATGAGTTCAGAATTGTATGGGATATTGCATGATGGTATCAAAGTAATCAACTCTATAAAGACAAGGCCAATTCATACTTGCCTGTTTCACAAACTGTTTGAAAGCATAGGGTCTGAGCACACAGAGGTGCACGGGCTGTCGACAGGAAGGGTATTCACCTGGTTGTTTGAGTTGCACGATGATGTAGACTCCTTTTTATCAGAACATGGATCTTCTTTTGACACATTTTTTGAAAACACTATTTGGCTTCCCTAAGTGTCATATCTTGCAGACATATTTAGCAAAATGAATGAGTTAAATTTGGCTCTGCAGGGCAATGATACAAACATTCTCAACTTATATGATTAAGTTGGTGGTTTTCAAAACGAAATAAACTTGTGGAAGGAGATATGCTCAGGGGGAAATTTTACATGTATTCCTTTGTCAAATTTTATTTTTCCAGTAACAATGATGAGAGAGAGACTGTGAAACCAATTATTGTGGAATATTTTACCAACCTTATCTGTGTTTTTAAATCTTACTTTCCTGACATATATGAGAGATCTGTACAGCTTGAATTGGTTAGAAATCCATTCCTCCTATATGAAAATAATATGAAGCTTCCTATTTGCCTTCAGGAAGCACTGTTAGAACCGTGTTCAGACCATGGCCTCAAACTGATATTTGAAAGCTTAACTCTCCCACGATTTTGGAGCTGTGTAAAGAAGGAGCACCCTACCCAAGGAAAGAAGGCTTTGGAAAACCCTCTGCCCTTTGGGTTTACCTACCTTTGTAAAACATCTTTCTCTGCAATGAACATTATCAAGTCAAACAGAGAAACAATCTAAATGCAAACTTGGAACAAAGCCTGTTCCCTGCAATAGCCTCTCTACCACCTAGAATGGCAAAAATGATCATTGAACATCAACCTCACATTTCACACTGAGCTGTAAATAATTTTCAAGCATTTTCATGTTATTTTGTTAGTCTTTTCCTTTTGTATACTGAATAAAATTCAATGTCCAGCACTCAAATTATGTGAACTTTTAATATAATTTACAATGTCCTTCCAAATATTAAGTTTAATCAGTTATGGAGTTACTTCATGGTAGAAGAAGGTAACAAGGGGTACAACAGGCAAAAAAGTTTGGACAACACTGCTTTATATGATCATCCAGCAGTAGTTACCAAGAAAGATTTTCTGTCAAGAGGATCAATTTCTTCTAAAAGATTTCCTCCTCTTCTCAACAGTAATGTTCATTTCACCCTATACTTACCATAATCCAAAGTGATGCTCTGTTAGTTTCAAACTTAGCACAGGTCACCACTGCTTCCCTAAATGCCTCCCATTCCTCACTCATGCTTCCAATCCTCCCCATCTGCCCCTTCATCATTCCCATTTGTTTTCTCATTTTTCTCACACAATCAACCTCTTTCCGAAACATTTTCTTATTCCACCTGAAGTTTGTTGATACTCATCCAAACACTCATTTGCACTCTTTTTCAGCTCCTGCACCTTCCTCTTGACCTCCTACCACTTTCTATTTTGTAGCCCCCTCTCTATAAACCAGGTATTCCCAATCACCACACATTTTTTGACACTCAGTTCCACAAGCTATTCACCATTGTTGTTCATATCAATGATGAATGTATTTCCAAAAAATTTCAGTTCCACCTATTGCACTCGATCCATACAGTCCATTAATATACAGTGTGTTCATGGCACATGATGGTTAAGTCATGCAGTTTCATGAAACAGAGGTTATGTAATATTTGTAGTGATGCACTTGTCACTAACTTTGTTTAGAACATTAAACAGCTAAGCATGAATATAAGAGAAATATCACATACAAGAAATGTATGGCACCTGAAAAGGGGAAGTCAGTTTGCTTGGAAACATTTACTTAGTAGGCAGTACAAGGACCTATCGATTTACATAATAGTTACACTCCTGAGTACATTTATGTAAATCAAATAATGTAAGTAATGGAAATTAGGGGGTTAAATCAATAATAATTGAACAGTACTTAATATCATACCAGGAAATATAAAATAAAATAATATATACACTGTACAATGAATTCTATCAATTTTTTTTTTTTTTTTTTGCTTTGTCGCTGTCTCCCGCGTTTGCGAGGTAGCGCAAGGAAACAGACGAAAGAAATGGCCCAACCCACCCCCATACACATGTATATACATACGTCCACACACGCAAATATACATACCTACACAGCTTTCCATGGTTTACCCCAGACGCTTCACATGCCCTGATTCAATCCACTGACAGCACGTCAACCCCGGTATACCACATCGCTCCAATTCACTCTATTCCTTGCCCTCCTTTCACCCTCCTGCATGTTCAGGCCCCGATCACACAAAATCTTTTTCACTCCATCTTTCCACCTCCAATTTGGTCTCCCTCTTCTCCTCGTTCCCTCCACCTCCGACACATATATCCTCTTGGTCAATCTTTCCTCACTCATTCTCTCCATGTGCCCAAACCATTTCAAAACACCCTCTTCTGCTCTCTCAACCACGCTCTTTTTATTTCCACACATCTCTCTTACCCTTACGTTACTTACTCGATCAAACCACCTCACACCACACATTGTCCTCAAACATCTCATTTCCAGCACATCCATCCTCCTGCGCACAACTCTATCCATAGCCCACGCCTCGCAACCATACAACATTGTTGGAACCACTATTCCTTCAAACATACCCATTTTTGCTTTCCGAGATAATGTTCTCGACTTCCATACATTCTTCAAGGCTCCCAGGATTTTCGCCCCCTCCTCCACCCTATGATTCACTTCCGCTTCCATGGTTCCATCCGCTGCCAGATCCACTCCCAGATATCTAAAACACTTTACTTCCTCCAGTTTTTCTACAGTCAAACTCACCTCCCAATTGACTTGACTCTCAACCCTACTGTACCTAATAACCTTGCTCTTATTCACATTTACTCTTAACTTTCTTCTTTCACACACTTTACCAAACTCAGTCACCAGCTTCTGCAGTTTCTCACATGAATCAGCCACCAGCGCTGCATCATCAGCGAACAACAACTGACTCACTTCCCAAGCTCTCTCATCCCCAACAGCCTTCATACTTGCCCCTCTTTCCAAAACTCTTGCATTCACCTCCCTAACAACCCCATCCATAAACAAATTAAACAACCATGGAGACATCACACACCCCTGCCGCAAACCTACATTCACTGAGAACCAATCACTTTCCTCTCTTCCTACACGTACACATGCCTTACATCCTCGATGAAAAGTTTTCACTGCTTCTAACAACTTGCCTCCCACACCATATATTCTTAATACCTTCCACAGAGCATCTCTATCAACTCTATCATATGCCTTCTCCAGATCCATAAATGCTACATACAAATCCATTTGCTTTTCTAAGTATTTCTCACATACATTCTTCAAAGCAAACACCTGATCCACACATCCTCTACCACTTCTGAAACCACACTGCTCTTCCCCAATCTGATGCTCTGTACATGCCTTCACCCTCTCAATCAATACCCTCCCATATAATTTACCAGGAATACTCAACAAACCTATACCTCTGTAATTTGAGCACTCACTCTTATCCCCTTTGCCTTTGTACAATGGCACTATGCACGCATTCCGCCAATCCTCAGGCACCACACCGTGAGTCATACATACATTAAATAACCTTACCAACCAGTCAACAATACAGTCACCCCCTTTTTTAATAAATTCCACTGCAATACCATCCAAACCTGCTGCCTTGCCGGCTTTCATCTTCCGCAAAGCTTTTACTACCTCTTCTCTGTTTACCAAATCATTTTCCCCAACCCTCTCACTTTGCACACCACCTCGACCAAAACACCTCACATCTGCCACTCCATCACCAAACACATTCAGCAAACCTTCAAAATACTCACTCCATCTCCGTCTCACATCACCACTACTTGTTATCACCTCCCCATTTGCGCCCTTCACTGAAGTTCCCATTTGCTCCCTTGTCTTACGCACTTTATTTACCTCCTTCCAGAACATCTTTTTATTCTCCCTAAAATTTACTGATACTCTCTCACCCCAACTCTCATTTGCCCTTTTTTTCACCTCTTGCACCTTTCTCTTGACCTCCTGTCTCTTTCTTTTATACATCTCCCACTCAATTGCATTTTTTCCCCTGCAAAAATCGTCCAAATGCCTCTCTCTTCTCTTTCACTAATACTCTTACTTCTTCATCCCACCACTCACTACCCTTTCTAATCAACCCATCTCCCACTCTTCTCATGCCACAAGCATCTTTTGCGCAATCCATCACTGATTCCCTAAATACATCCCATTCCTCCCCCACTCCCCTTACTTCCATTGTTCTCACCTTTTTCCATTCTGTACTCAGTCTCTCCTGGTACTTCTATCAATAAAAACAGAAAATAAACTTTCTTCCAACACCTACATTTACTGCTGTTCCTGAGTGGCTAGCAGGTGCTACTGGAAAGGAAGGAGATGAGTGAAGGAGTTACTGGGGAATGGAATCATCTCAGTAAAACAATGCAGTTGTAGAAGGTGGTAGTAATAGTTATGAGTGTTCTGCTATTAACACCACTAGATACTGAGGGATGGTCCTCCTTACAAGTGTCCTTTATTGCAACTTATGTCAGCTAAGATATTTGAACTGTTTTGTGTTTGAGTCATCACTGTTAAACAGAGCAAGAGCAAGATCAATGAGTTGAAATGCTTCAGCTAACCTGTTGCTTGTGAGAGAATGCACTTGCCTGACCTCCCCTTCTTCTACTACACTCCTCCTGTGTTCCTTCTCTAACTGAAAAAGATCATTCGAGAGCTCTTCCTAATGCAATTCTAGAAACTCCTCCAGATCACTCTCATCAACCTCATCAAAGCCAACTTTTTTGTCACTTCCACAAAGTGAGCATGCATTCTTGATACATTTGTGTTGACATCAAAACCCTAGAATCCATGAACAAACAGAGGGCAAAGCTTCCGCCACAATCCATTTATACAAACACTACTGATTTCCTTCCAGACCTCATCGATGATCATGATGGCATCCCTGATGGTGAAGGACTTCCAGAATTCTTTCAAAGTCACCTGGTCATTCTATGTAGCTTTCATGAGTTATACAAACATTCTCCATATACATTATGCCTAAAAAGTAGATATCACCACCTGGTCCACTGGCTGGATTAGAGATGTAGTGCTGGGTAGAAGAAAGACTACTATGATGTTCTCTCTAAGGTCCTGTATTGAAGGTGGATGATCAGGGGCATTATTGCTAAGAAGAATCTTAAAACTTATATTCTCCTTTAGTTCTACAAGGAACTTTGAAGCAAAATAATTACAGAAAACTTTGCCTGGTATCTATCCCTTCGGATTAAAAATAATAATAGATAGGTAAATATTGCTTCATGTATCCCTCAATAGCCCTATGATTTTCTGAATGGTATACCAATTACAGTTTAAGCTTGCAGTCAACTTCATTGTTGCCCCTCACAAGCAGTGTGAGGCAATCCATGGTAGCTCTGCATCCTGGTGTAGTCTTCTCTTCATGGGAAATATATGTTCTTGAAGGCATTGTCTTCCAAAATAATCCAGTCTCATTCACAATGAAAATCTGCCTAGGAGAATAACTGCCTTCCTTGATGATGGTGTTGAAGATTCCTAGGAAATTTTTTGCAGCAGCATCTGCATAAGTAGCCTCACCAGCCATCTTAATGTTGAGGTAATTGGCATTTCCAATGCAAACCAACCAGAACTTGCTTGAAATGTCTTTGCTGCTCTTTCTTCTGTTGCTAGATCATCATATATACTCTAGGCCTTTACTTGTAACACAAGCATGCTAAGCATGCTGACAGGAACATTTTCATGGTTTGGTGTTCGATCCATGAGCTTAATATTCCTCCCATTCTCTCCATATTTGAATTTCAGGAATGCAAGGTCTTAGATGCACTGATTAATGTTCCACTCTTAGCACTTTCCTTGACTTTCTATGCACTGGGAATTTCCATGATCCTCAATGCACTATCATGAATAGTCCATACTGTGATCCTCTATGCACTAATGTGAACAGTTGATATGGTAGATTCACTAAGTCAAGGGGCACACTTAATATCAGCTGTTCATTCACCTCTCATAACCTTAAAACAAATCCATTCTAACCTCATTGGTGATGGCCTTATGCTCCTTAACACCATTGGTATCAGGAGAATTGAAAAGACACTTTAGCGGCATGATGCAAGGGGCAAAACATGTGCAATATATAGTACACTGCAGCACAAAATATCATATCACTCCATGATTACAGACTACCGTTGCGAACTTCTCATGCTAAGGGATACGCCATACCACAGCTTTGTCAGCCCAATGATGAGTGTATTACTCCAAACTTAAGCCTGCATAAATTGTAGAAATGTGTAAACGGACCGTGTGTGATATTTCAAAAATGGCATAAATCAAATACACAAGAATCAAGAGGATCCTGTTTTTATCAAAATGAAAAGATAAGACTAAGTGTTGTTCTTTCTGGAACTGTTCTCATGAAACAGAATTCATACACTGCAATGGCATACACTATTAATAGTTACTGCATCTAAAGTATTGCTCTTATTTTTCAAGAGGGGTAGACAAAAAGAGACATATCATGTATTTGGACTGGCATACTAGGCACAGGCCCACATTATATGCGAAAGTCCTACACCCTCCCCCTAGACTGCACTGGCTCTTGCGCAACAAGTGATACATTTTCCAGACTAGAAATATAAACTTAATCTTGGATTCAAATGAGACAAATGTCTCATTCTAAATATTTGAATTACAGTCTTTAAATGATTCATCAATGGAAATATTTTCAAGAGTATCTTTGCAACTAAAACACAGAAACGTACTGCTCTAACTACAGAATAATCACTTCATTTCATACACAAGTATTACTGAGACACATATTCTTTCTGATCATTTGTGAATAGTCTTGGCTATCATCAACACTACCCTTATGAAGGCACAAACAGCCTTCTAGGTTAGGCCTGCCGGAGACCTGCAGTGCTACTTTAGATCAATTTTTGCTTCACTCTATTTTATGAAGGAAACCAATTGGAAATGTCGGAAAATCTGTCACTATGCATAAAAATATCAGAATTCTTGGCATCCCCCATTTTCTCTTTGCCAACTTTGCCAAAGGTCTCACTTGTCCCTTAAACATAAAAAGATCTAAAAAACTTTCATATAAACATGTTATATAAACATCTCAGCGTTTCAAGATTTTTAAAGACAATTGTCTACAAAACCTTCAATCAATATGAATGTATAATCCAGAAAACTGACAAAAAAAATTTATTCCACACACCATCATTGATTTGCATCCATCATCTTATAACATATCACATTATTACACTGATTATATTGCACGAAAATGCTTCTGAACAGTTCTAAATTCACTAGTGACCCAATCATTTTCGTTTATCAGGTTTAATGTACATAACACAGTTAACATACCACTTAACTTTTCCTTTTGCAGCTTTCAAGGAAAGCAGGTCACTCATTTGCTTTTTCAAGAATAAGATTAATACCTATGATAATAGTGGCCCTTGTAACATACCATTACCTAAATCAAGCAACAGAAAGCAGACCTATCAGTGCCATGATCAAGGCTCACTATGGGCCCAAAACTGTCACCAGATAAGGTGATGCCATTCTGTGCATCTTTGCAAAGTTATTGACACAGCTGCCAGAGCCTTATAAGTTTATAAAGTATTTTACTGACAACAGCTGCCGTGGAAAGGGGTATTAAGAATATGAAAAATAAGGGGAATTAAACCTAAAAAGTAGGACAATTTTAGAAATACAATGAACCTATGAAAACCTGGCCTAAATTCCCCTAGCAGCCACTGAATTTTCAATGGTACATGTGAAACAAAACAACAGTACTGTCTGCTACAAGGCAAAGAATGTTCACTAGTACTTGCTTGTATGTTGGGATGTGTGTATGCACAAAAGAACACACAAACCCCTAGAAACAAGATATACAGATGAGACCATAATAATCACAATTTTTTTTAGGAATGATATTGAAAATAAGGTCAATCTTATCACATCATAAATCTTACCAGTTATGCTAAAGAATTATCCACTCAGGTTACTTCTACTCCACTGCCAAAGCAAAAGCTATCAGAAGCAAGGGACATGGCAACTATGTAACCTTACAAGGTTAGATTACTGACAGGGCCTCTGTGGGGAGGACTATGAAGTTCAGGAAAAATTTTTGGGTCAATCAACTAAAAGCAGATGAAACATTTCTATAAATTGAGAGAATCTACAAAACAAGTTATCCTAACCTAATCTGCCCAAAAGAAACCAAGAGATCATCTAACTTTCCATAGCAATGAATATTTACCTGAATTTTCAAGGTTATGGTCAAAATATACCATCAATATTGTCATTTGCCACATGGTGAAGAATGTGCACTAAAGAACTTTCCTGCGCTGAAATGCAACTAAATACCCATGACTGCACACAGCCCACAAACCTCCTACCAACCGAGTGCAAACACCAGACCATAAAAATTCTATTTTTCAAATAATACTAAAAATAACATATATTCTTATCACTCATACTACATAAATTTCATTTTCTATACTACATCAAAAGCAAGAGACTTGATGGCCATGGCAAAGCCATTAGAGGCAAGAAATATGACAGTTGAGGTAACCTCCAACACAAATAAATGGAAATGGTAAATATGCACCAATATGTAAACAACAGCTGTATATATAGCCAATTTCACAAGATAAACTGATAAAAGAATCCGAATCAGATGGTATACCATGCCAAACATGATGTTACAGAGATTTCTTTTATCTTTTCATAACAACTGTTGAAGAAATTATATTCAACATCAAGTTAACCTCAAGTTGTTGGGATCTATACTAGCATGAATTTCTGTAGATTTAAACAGGTTAGCTATTTACGGTAAACTATCAAATTTCAACTTTATCAACAAAGAAAGCTTAAATCACACTCGGGTATTGTACAGTTATTTATGTATTTTTCTTATGCTCAATCCCTCATTTTCATTTATCTTTAAAACTTCACTCCTTTGTTGCCTTCTCAGTTTTGACGGGCTGTGCATGAGTGAAACGATAATTATGAAACCTTAAAGTTAAATATCCATACAGCAATTACATTTCCACTTTTCTAGTTTATTCCTATATCAAATATGGCCCTCTACAAACTTTAACCAAGATCATGACAACTGAATGTCCACAGATTACCAGCAAGGGTGGTGGTCAATTAAGTATATGTAAGGTTTACAAGACGTTACGAGAATACTATGTATGTGCTACCGACTAAAGAACAAGAAAACTCCATGAGTTTTCTATTCAGTGCCAATGCCCTGCCAATCATTAAAGTTTAAGATCATCCCGCAAAGGATATTCGTCTAATATACATCCTTCACATTTTCGTGCTCAAAAAGATCTCGCTAATAAAGTATAAATAACGCGCGAAAAGTAATCTATTATACCTCTGACAAGCTGTGTCGGTGGCGCAGCGAAAGTCCTCTACGGCCCCTGGGACCTGGCCCGCCGCCTCCACCACCTGCCCCCTGCCTCTTCGCCAGCGCTCCTCCCATCAGGACAGACGCCTCCTCCTTCCTTGGTCACCGTCACCACCTCCTCCACTCACACAAGTCATCCTCATGTCAGTGAAGCGAGTTTTGGCTTAATTTCATAAACGAAACCGCGGCCGAAAATTCTCCATCTTCGATTTGTGTTCGATTTGTTTACATCCTTCACAGAGACTACAGATCTAAAATCATATATATTGTTTCAACGTTGGGTATCATAAGTTGCTGGCGATGAAAGTTAACTACAATAATTACCATTTATTTTTTTCTCTTCATGGCTGAAATATGAAACAATGTTTTTCCGAAACAAATTTGTTTTAAGCTTTCTCAGTGAAAGTAGCTGGAGGAAACAAGTAACTAAGAAGAGCAAATTGTACACTTGACTTAGATCTATCCATTTGATTCAATCTTAAAAAAGATTCTAAATTACATTTAATTTTGAAAATCAATCTCTAAATTTTGATCATAAGTGTACTTATTTTTACACCATTAAATATATCATTAGTCACTGCATTTGCCTCCTGTACGCTCCACTTGTCAGTTATCTTACTTATAGAGATGTCTTTTCATTTGGTTTTGCTAATTTGACATTCTGAAGAAATTTTCAATATTCACACCAACGGAACCAAACATGATTATTTTGTCGCTTACTTGACCCCTAACATGTAACATGGGAACGGGTAAAGCTGCGGTAATCTCCATTAGAACTCTCTTAATATAGTATGACTTTAATCTGATTTTTTTTTCGAATTAATCAATTGATAAATTTATGCAGTGTAAAGACCGCTTTAAACAGCGCAACGACTGAATTCGCCATGAACGATATCAAACTATAAGTTTTTTATGGGAACAAGATAACACATCACACAAAAACCAAAATATCAAGAACTTCACAGAAACAACTGATAATACAATGAAAATCGAAACAAGAAATTTATAGGAATATCATGTCATGCAAATACTATCAGAACAGGAATTTCCAGGTACAATGCACTTACAAGAAAATATAAAATTAGTCAATAAATGAATTCAAAGGAACATAATAACAGAATATACGATTGCCCTCAAAACAGAAATGCCAAGGAACAATTGAAGCAAGAAATATGAACTGGAACAAGACATATACTTGGTGAAAACAAAAATAATAATAATAACTAATCTATACGCTCGACTATACGACCCTGAGGAGTAAAATCCTGTCCGGTATGTCTGTCACCTTCTTAAACTTGTTCACTCAGTCATCGCCCAACATTGGTATCACTGAAGAGTATTTCACAGCCTACAATCTTTCATTTCATTTTTGTTTTTCATGGTGTATTTGCCGGCGACTGAACGTTAACTGTTAACGCTTTCTTTACTGGGCTACCCTGACAGCGGCTAGTTTCGAACGGGTTTGTACTTTTTAAATGATGTTTTTTTTTAAACACCTTCTATGGCCAGGCAATGCAGAGGACGAAGAGACACAGGTCGATGGACCTCGCGTTGTGGCCCAGCTGGGGACAATAGCTGTTTACCTGGTTGTAGAAGCTAGGCTGCCAAGGAGAATAGACGGGGGAAAATCGGCAAAATTTTTGGGCGCGTGTCTCGAAGAAATATGTAGGGGTAAGCTTTTCTGTACATTATCATCTCAATAGAAAACCATTTGTATCCGAACAATTCCAGGAAAACTAGGCTTAACCAAGATGTATGGAATCAGAGCAGGTAGGTAACTAAACTGTTGTGAAAGGCGCTGCTTGCAGTTGGGAAGAGAGAAATTTACACAAGTGAAACTAGAATTATATGAGAATATAACAAAGATGATACTTCTGGATTACGCTTTGGCCCATGCCGTCAGGGTATTATGGACACTGTCTAATAATTATGCGGCCAGCGAACAGAATAGCGACTAAGGACAATGTTCCTCACAAGTCGATTCAGCACTGGGCAAGGAAGGTGGCAGGGCGGGAGAAGGTAAGTGTACGTTCTAGAACATATAAGGTGTTACAGGTGTTACGGGGTATGGCCATGTGAGGGTCAGATGTTTATTCAAGGAGAGGTGTCGAGTTTGCTCTTATCAAAACCCAACGAAACATCGTCGTGTTTTTGTGGCTAATGGACAGGCGATGGATGCAGGCTCAAGTGCTCCAACAGCTCATAGGAATCGCGCGTCACGATTCCACGTTTTCCGTGGTTATTGACAAGAGAAAATGATTTGAAAGAATAAGACCTTGCTCTTTTTTTTTTTCTGCGGTGATAGTTTCTGTTAATCAAGCATAACTGCCAGGTTTGGTGAACATTCATCCAATAGCCGTGGAAGCGTTCAAGCTCCCGGGTACAGTAAGCTGGTGACATGGCGAAAATGACACCAGCCAGCTTCAGAGGTTTGACGGGGTGTCATCGTTTATTGTTATAAGCAGGACAACAACGTCTTACGTGGCTCAGACCGAAATCGGCTTGGGAAACACATAATGCAATCTTATCAACTCAGAACAGACCTCTCACAAGATGCAGAATCATATGATAGTTTGTTAAATTTGTGTTTGCAGATCGCAGTAAAAATCAGCGGTCAAAAAAAGATAAGGTATAGACTACCTACAACTTGTACAACCTTTCAAACTTACTTCAGGATCCTGTGTTGGTGCAGACGAAACTCCTCATTCATGTGGCATGAATCCTCTATGCTGGTGTTGCCGAAGTCCTTCCTAGATTCGAATGAAGATCGATTGTTTTGCTTATAGAAATACCTTTTAACTACCTGATAGACAGCTTTTCAAGTTTTCTTTTTATAATATTCATGATTTCATTTAAAGATGTACCACAAGATTGGGTAGATGGGGTGGAAATGAGTACACAGGATGATATTGGGGGGGGTCACTCTACCCTGATAGAATATTTTATTAAATCAACGTCGGTGACTTTTTTCACTGCATTTGCACCATGATTAATGATAGTAGTTGTTCTTAAAGGCATACCATCAGGACATGAAACAATAAGGAATCACGCTTCCTAAATGTATGTATTTCACCCCCCCCCCCTCTCCCCCACAAACACACACACACACACCCACTTGACAGACAGCACGGAATAACAATCACACAATCCACCCCTCCGATTTCGGCAGCATTGAGCTGAAGTGATCATAATGCATGGAATCCGATCTGTCCACACAGGCCTCGAGCATACATAGCTTCAGAGAGAGAGAGAGAGAGAGAGAGAGAGAGAGAGACCATGAGAAAATTAGAAAAACCTCTTCACAGCCTCGAACTTCAGCCTGTCGCAAACCACGCCAGCAGCTTCATAGGATCTCACAAAGTCTACACAGTTTAACACTCAGCAATCTAATATGACAATCTAACTAAACTGTTTGATAAAAGGTTTGGAAACAAAATATATTTTGAATTTCTTAGAAAAGTAAGCACAACTTATGATGGCCACCTTTCCAGAAGAAAACGGGACATCTGTGGAATTGCCAGTCACTAGAGGAGAATGTTTGTACAGTGGAGGACACGCAGTTACCATGTCCAGAAACCAAGCCCAGAGGAACACAAGCAGCGCAGGAGACATGATTCGTCCGCCATGAACAGCTGACAGATGACAACAAACCACATCCCGACGGAAGCTCAGGTAGTACACGCACTCCCACCACTGGCCTTGTGGCGTCCTTGTCGCTGGCTCACATACGACATAGGTGGCTATCATCGCGACGAACAGTTCATCAACCTGTAAGAACAATTCAACTGCTTCCACTCTGATGTATTCGGAACAAGCATAACAATTACTAACAGAACTGTCACTGACGATGATAGAAAGCGACGGTGACTAAATGAGAGAGTTACAGGAGCACACTTACTCCCTGGGGTCATTCTTCCCCAATTCGTGCAGTGTGGACATATGCAAGACGACGGAGTGAAACAGTTCGCAGAGGCGAGGGAGTTGCATGACCCATTACATAGCATGCAGTGGAACTTGCAGTGGCATTGATGAGAGAGAGAGAGAGAGAGAGAGAGAGAGAGAGAGAGAGAGAGAGAGAGAGAGAGAGAGCATATCCATGAAAATGACAGATTACATGGGAGATACATAGGGGTAGACAGACACCATGGGGCCCATTGGGTTATGTCTAGGTTGTATGTATGGAACAAATTTGAAATATACAAAGGAATATCCCTGGGTATAGGGGAGAAAGAATAGTTCCCACATATTCCCTGCGTGTAGTAGAGGGCGACTAAAAGGGTGGGAACTGGGGGCTGAAAATCCTTCCCCTCCAGTTTTTACTTTTCCAAAAGAAGGAACAGAGAAGGAGGCCAAGTGAGGATTTTATCCTCTAAGGCTCAGTCCTATGTTCTTGACGCTATCTCGCTAACGCGGGAAATGGCGAATATATATGAGAAAAAAAAAAAAGAATGAATGGGATAAACAAATTTCATCGAATTTAACCTAATTAGAACAAGAAGAAAATCCCACTGTACGAAAGTTATGCACTATCTTACCCTTCGCTGCATATCAATGAAATCCTAGTATCTGAAATATGGTTAAAGGAATATTTATAATGTCCCGTTTTCCTTCACTATACATTTGCACTCATGAAATGCTTGTCAAACCGAAATATAAAAGTATTCATTGTCTTAACATTTACAGCGTTTGATGGTGGTAACTTATTCCAATGCTCAACGCATCCACTTGCTTTCAGCTTTATTCCATTTGTTTTGGTATCTGTATTTTCTTGTATTTCATGATCTTTGTGATTTACTTCGTCGAATTTATTAAGACATGAAAACTTGTATTTGGTCACCGTGAAGACTTTTTTTTTTCCTTAGAGAAAAGACATCTAATCTTCTTAGTCTCCCCTCATACGTTAGTTTAATTTGTTTTGGGTTGAGATGATGTGGGAAAGGGTGGGGGGGGGATGTGATGGTCTTGGGGAATAGGGTGTCTAGTTTTTTTTTTGGGGGGGGGGGTTAGGGGTGAGTCTTTTGCTGTTTGCAGATGACACAACTTTGGTAACAGACACGAGTGACTAACTTCAAAAGCTGGTGTTAGAGTAAAAGAGTGTGTGAAATGAGGAAGATGAGAACTGATGTGAATAAAAGCAAGTCTATGAGGTTTAGCAAGGGAGAGATACAGTTCAGTTTGAGTTTGAATTTAGTGAACCTGGAGAAAGGTGGAGTGTGTCAGACACTTGAGAGCGGACAAAGCAGCAGATGGAATAATGCGAGTGATTTGTGAAAGATAGGATGGGGAAGGGGCATAGGTTCTGGGTGAGTTGAGGAGTGTGGGAGAGAGGATAGGCCATTATTTGTGAGGTCAAAGATGGGTATGTGTAATGGCTTGTGAATAATAGCAGATGACCGCAGTTCGCAAAGTTATGATAGCCCTTTTATTCTCTTATGGGAAAATCACCCCAATGAACTGCTTTGGCGCTAAGTTAATAACGTAATGATAATGTTACATCTTCTTAAATATCAATATATCGAACTGCATTTTGAGTTTGTGATAAAGACTTCCAGAACGAGTGTTACTGAATAGTTTAGTTATAATATTCTGTATTTCAATTATCGAAGTAAACTGAAGGTTAAATAACTAATAGAACACCCGCGAAAACTCGGGAAAGTTGTCTCTTTGGATATAAACGTTAGAGAGCGAAGACGCTCGAGTTTGCGACGGAGTCTTAAAAGTGGGGGTTTACGTCGGTGTGAGCTGTCGGAGGATCCCAGCCATTGCTGTGGTACGCTCTGGCTTTCAAGTAGCCCCACCAAGACTCGACTGTCGAGTGGACAAACCTGTGAGACTTCACGCCGTTGAACAGCGCTGAATGTGCATGAAAAACTTGCCATTGGTGATCCAAGGTAAGCAAGGACTATTTCCTTGTCTTGAATGGCCTTCGATCTTATTCCCTAGGCTTCAAGTTACACTGGAGGCGTCACCAGCATTTTGGCTACTACCTATGAAAGGGAAGAAACCACGAGTAAAATCTTCGTAAAATTCATCATATTTTGTTATCCAGCTCTTATTTCCGTGGCTAATACAGTCCACCAATTCGGTAGTTCAAGTAGTTTACATAATTCCACCCATGGGGTTGACGTCTGTTTCATAGGAGCTGAAAGAAAAGTTTGGTGACCAGATGGTCGACGGTGGGGCGTTGTGGCGAGTCACAGCGCTTACTCGGAGCGCCAATACCGAAAAAAGACAGCTCAATTTTGCGCCACACTCATTTCATTATCATCCATAGGCTGAAGGCCACTATCCACATATTATTTTACACATCATTCATTGACAAAAGCTATCAGTTTGTCGTATTTCTGAAGTCCGGGCTCATTCCAAGAGAAATGAAAATGAACGAGTATCAAAATCATTGTGTAATTCCAAACAAATGCTACTTGTCATATATATTGTTATTTTCAGTCGGAGGTAAGAATTTGTCTCAGGAGGCAAATTGGAAGGTAAAGGAGAGGGATGTATGTAGGATGAATTGAATTCAGGTGAATTACCGTCCACCTGTGTGATAACCTATGATAAGTTATTTTCTGTTGTTGGTAAACCTGACGCATATCTCTCAGTTGAATAATAATGATAATGATGATGACAATAATGATGATGATAATAATAATAATAATAATAATAATAATAATAATAATAATAATAGTAATAATAGTAATAATAATAATAATGATAGTAATAACTGAATTAATCAGTAATTTATGTGCTTAGCGTCTTAATAAATGCTTCCACAGGGGACAACGAAAATCTTTGATAGTATTATTGATTTTCCTTGTATTTACTATTGAGAATGGCATATGAGACTCCAGCGTTAGTGGGCTACTAAAGAATGTTGTCATAATTTGGTTATTGAGGTTCAAACTAGCAAAGAACAGCTGCTATATAACAACGAACAAATGGGCGATTGTGGACACACTGCCGGTGTGCTTGCTGTACGGTCATCCTAGTGTTTAAAATCGTAGTTTGAGTGACTAGATATCTGCAGTTGAAGGAGTTGATTGCCGACAATGCAGTTAACTACCCAAATATGGAATGGCTCTCTCTCCTCTTCCGTGGGTGTGTTTTAGTCACAGGATGAACAAGGATAAATTGGATAATATAATTTTTCTTTTTTCTTATCCACTAAGGATCTTCGTGCCTGATTCTCATCACGTCTTTTGCTTAATCTTAGACGAAAAGTATTCATAATAAGACTACCAATGAATCCAGTTTGTCTGTCGTGAGGTGTTTTCGCCACATTCTTACAATTGTTAATCAGTTACTCATTGGCACAGTAGACCCAAAAGCTTTGTCACCATTGAAAGTTTTAAATACGAAAAGAATAGTCATGTTTTCACTATGTAAAAAAGAAAGGAAATAAGATTGAAGAGGATAGCAATACTGACCAGCGTCTGGGTGTAGAAGCAGGTCAGGCTCCTTACAACCACAGCAAACCGGTACTTACGTAATTCTACCTCACTCAGAATATTCTCACGATCCTAGTCAGGTTTTACTTTATCATAATCATATCATCAACAACAAATATCATACAGCACATTACTGTCATGATGAAATCGCCGACGATTTATAAAATAACATGTAAGCTCAATTGTAAGCCCGTAGTGGAGGTCATGTTGCTACCCCATTCCATACTCTTGTGTGTTTAGAATGGCAATGGTGTTCTGGTATTTCACAAAAGGGACTTTTAAAGTGCCAGCTTGGTATTCGCAAGACGTGTTTGTATAGCATGCAAGAATCTAACTTTCAGGGTCGTATTTCCACCACTAATGGTTGATCTAGCGTATTTGGATGAATGATATATATTATAATGCTTCAATGTCTTCCAATTTTTTTCTGTACAAACTCGCCCTCTCTCTCTCTCTCTCTCTCTCTCTCTCTCTGGTTTGTGTCCTTATCAGTCTCAAGGTTGTCTCTTCCTCGTTTTTTTTTTGCTTCATAGTGCGACTTCTGTAGTATTCACCGTAAATGTATGGGTCATTATCTTTCTTGTTCACTTAAGGAGAAAAGTATCTATCCTTTTCTAATTTGCTTAATAATATCTTTCTGCTTAGTAATATCTTTTCGTTTGGGTTTTCGGCGTCTTTCAGTGAAGCCAGATGTATTCTTGCTCTCCTCTTTGTAGTCTCAAAACTCTCATTTACTTCTTCCTTCACTGCTATCACTTCACGTTCACAGAGATGTGATATATTGGTAGCTATTGGGAGAATAAGATCCTGCTGGGGGTTGGGTAGGGCTGGGCTTTGCTAGGTTGTTCAATGGTTGTTCAATGGTTAGGTCGTTAATTGAGGCCGGTGTTAGAAAAAAAAAAAAGGAGGGGTTGGGGGTTGGTGGTCCGCCGTTATGGTATGGTGAGGGAAGTCAGCCGATGCAGTCAACCTGTTGCGTAACTCCCTCATGCATAGGCCAACAGGTCAAGGGACAACAGAAAAAGGAGGCCAGGTTGCGCGACACGGAAATGAGAGAATGCTGGGATGCATCGGCTTAGGATTACGGGATTTAGAATTGACAAAAATGTCATTAACATTACGGGATTTAGAACTGAACCGACAAACGTTTCGTTAACCTTACCAAATCTGATTTTATTTAGGGTAAAATGAATGAGTATGTCTGCGCTTCATATGATTTAAGAAGGAACTTTAAAACACAATTGTAAGAAACTTAAGAAGAAGAAGAAGAAGAAGAAGAAGAAGAAGAAGAAGAAGAGAGAGAGAGAGAGAGAGAGAGAGAGAGAGAGAGAGAGAGAGAGAGAGAGAGAGAGAGAGAGAGAGAGAGAGAACAGGAAGCTGCCCCCCCCAGCCGCTATGCCCTGGGGATAGACATCACGACGCTGGCTTGTTACGGGGGCCCAGGTATACCTTTATACCCCGGGTATGTGTGTCAGGGCGAGTGAGGTACACCCTACACCAGTGGTATAGGGTGTGCCAGGGTGAGCCAGGTACACTCTACAGACCTGGAATATGTAACAAAGTAAGCCAGGTACACCTTACACCCTTAGTATGTGTGCCAGGGTGAGTTAGGTTCACCCTACACCCCTGGTATGTGCCGGGATGAGCTCGGTACTACACCGTACGCCCCATTCTCGTGACGTCATATGGTAATGAATGAATTTGAGTGAACCAGTTCAGCGTCCTCACTCCCCCCCCCCCGCCCCTACCCCAAACCCTCCCCCGTGATATGGGGTGGGCGAATATACATGAACCAAAAACCTCGAACCCGCGTTCTCGTTTCCAAGACAACGAAAATGGTGGGTGTGGTGGAATGGATGTAATAAAACACACACACACACACACACACACACACACACACACACACACTGTGGAAGAGAGAAGAGTAGTGGGTGACCTGATCAGCTTGACGTGAACAGTGAACAGTTCTTCAGAATATGTCGGGATAGAACAACCAAAGGACATAACATGATATCAAACAAGTAACTCGTTTTTAAGATAATGTAAGGAAATACTTTATGAATGGCGGATGAATGAAAAAATGAACGATGAAATAAGAAAAAAAAATGCGAACATGATCCAGAAATTTAAAAAAGACTATGATTAAAGATAATGTTCAAGAGATGGTGGGGGATCGGGTGTACAACTCCCTCCCACCCCGTACAGCAGGTGGGTAAGTACACCAGTAGAAGGCAGTGGCGCAGACACAGTGTGATAACTGAATGGAACATCACACGACTTTGATGGTACAGAAGATGCAGCAGCAGTCTGGTGAGGGTGGAACTTTCGCCTCTCACAATAAACGGGGGGAGAGAGAGAGAGAGAGAGAGAGAGAGAGAGAGAGAGAGAGAGAGAGAGAGAGAGAGAGAGAGAGAGAGAGAGAGAGAGAGAGACTCACCTCTGTCACACTCTCTCACACTAGGTGGATGCGAGATACTCACCTGTCACACTCTCTCACTAGCTAGGACTGAGGTACTCACCTGTCACACTCTCTCACACTTGCTAGGAGCGAGGTACTAACCTCTGTCACACTCTCTCACCCTAGGTGGGAGAGAGGTACTCACCTCTGTCACACTCTCACACTAGGTGGGAGCGAGGTACTCACCCCTGTCACACTCTCTCACACTAGGTGGGAGCGAGGTACTCACCTCTGTCGCATTCTCTCGCACTGGTGAGAGCCGCCAGGCCATCTGCCTGTTGTATGTTGCATAGATTTCCCATCCACCAAAGCCCCTCAGTGGCCCGTCCACCGGCTGTGCCTCTTCATCCAAGTCACCCTCGCCCTCCTCAACCCACCCAACACCTCACCATCACGGAAATTTATCTGTCAGTTGGACTCCCGTGGTGTAATGGTCAGCGCACTCGACCGTGTCGCGTCGGTTCGAATCCTAGATGCGGCAGTCGGTCTCCAGTCAACCCAGCTGTTCATCCACTCCAGCCGCCCTGCCACACTTTCTATCTTACGTAAGGCTTTCACCCTCTCTCCCGCCTTCACCAAAAATCCTTTCCATGGACTCTCTCACTTCGCACACCACCTCGACCCAAACACCTTCCATCTGCTACCCCTATTATTTTACACATTCATCAATCTTTCAAAGTACTCACTCCATCTCCTCTCTTCATCACTACACGTTACCACTTTCTCATTTGCCCCCTTTAACCATGTTCCCATTTGCTCTTTTTTCACAAAACTTACAATTTTCCGACAGTTTTTCCCCCTGAAGTGTACTGATATGCTCTCTTTTTCAACCCCTGCACTTTCCTCTTGACCTCTAGCCCTGTAAGCACTGCCAATATACGTCTCTTTCGTCTTTCACGAGCAAGTTTATTTCGTCATCCCACGACTCTCTACCCTTTCTAACCTGGTCACCTTGCGCATGCCACACGCTTCTCTAGCACATGCCATTACTGCTTCCCTAAATACCTTCCACTCTTCACTAACTCATCTAGCTTCGTTTATCCTCACCTTTTGCCATCCTACACTCAATTTCTCGTGGCATTTCTTCACGCAAGTCTCCTTTCCAAGCTCGCTTACTCTCACCACTCTCTTACGCATAACATTTCCTCTTCTCGGAAAACCTTTTCATTTCTTCTCCCGAGCCTCCACAAGGTAATGATCAGATGTCCCTCCAGCTCCTCCTCTCAGCACATGAACATCCAAAAATGTCTCTCCTGTACGCCTGTCGGTTATTATGTAATTCAAAAAATGTCCGCTGACCATCTTTCCTACCCACATACATATACTTGTATGTCCTTCTTTGTAAACCAGGTATTCCCAATCATCAGACCTTTTTCAACACACAACTCCACAAGCTGTTCACCAGTTCCATTCACATTACTGAGTAGCCCATGTGCACCCCCCCCCCCCCAATTATACCTTCAACTACCACACTACTGACCTTTGCATTTCAATCACTCATCATTAGTATCCGGTCTCCTGCGTCAAAACAACTGAGACGATCGTTCGGTTGCCCTCCGAAAGCTTGCTTTTCACGATCTTTTTCTCATGACCAGGTGCATAAGCAGTGAAAATCACCTATCTCGCATTCCACTTTCATTTCTACCCACATCACTTTGGAACTCACTTCTTGAAACTTTTTCACACACTCCCACAACTTCAGCTTCAGCAGTAGTTCTACCCCTTCCTTAGCTTTAGCCCTCTCACCAACCACTGACTTTATCTTAAGACATTTCCAAGCCATTCATCCCCTTTACCCTCGAACTTTTTTTCATTCAGAGCCAAAACATCCAGTATTCTTACCTCAAACATACCGCTAAGATATCTCTCTTTTTTCTTCCATCATGGTTACATCCATACATATTCAGACACCCTCTCCTGAGAATTCGAGGAGGATGAGCATTCTCCCTCTGGCTCCTCCTTTCGTTCCATGTGTTAGATATTAGAATACCCAGCTACCCAGGTCAACTCCCGCCACCTGACCCCGCCTCCTCCTTCATCACTCTCCCTTACAAGGGTTACGACGAGACAAAGAAGATAGTGCTTGGCCTAGAAAGATTGTTGGACGGCGGAACCAAGTATGATGTTGGGATTCAAATAACTTGGTTAAGTACTGACACCTGATGATGAGGTGGATTGTCTCCACGAAACATGTCGTGCCACGTATAGAAAAATTACATGTTAAATGAAATTGTATGAACTACTGAAGTGCGACTTCACCATGCTATCATCACGGACTGTTGTGATCATATATATATCTATTTCTATCTATCTATCTATCTATCTATCTATCTATATATATATATATATATATATATATATATATATATATATATATATATATATATATATATATATATATGAAAGAAGAAAGTTAAGAGTAAATGTGAATAAGAGCAAGGTTATTAGGTCTGTACAGTAGGGTTGAGGGTCAAGTCAATTGGGAGGTAAGTTTGAATGGAGAAAAACTGGAGGAAGTAAAGTGTTTTAGATATCTGGGAGTGGATCTGGCAGCGGATGGAACCATGGAAGCGGAAGTGGATCATAGGGTGGGGGAGGGGGCAAAAATCCTGGGAGCCTTGAAGAATGTGTGGAAGTCGAGAACATTATCTCGGAAAGCAAAAATGGGTATGTTTGAAGGAATAGTGGTTCCAACAATGTTGTATGGTTGCGAGGGGTGGGCTATGGATAGAGTTGTGCGCAGGAGGATGGATGTGCTGGAAATGAGATGTTTGAGGTCAATGTGTGGTGTGAGGTGGTTTGATCGAGTAAGTAACGTAAGGGTAAGAGAGATGTGTGGAAATAAAAAGAGCGTGGTTGAGAGAGCAGAAGAGGGTGTTTTGAAATGGTTTGGGCACATGGAGAGAATGAGTGAGGAAAGATTGACCAAGAGGATATATGTGTCGGAGGTGGAGGGAACGAGGAGAAGTGGGAGACCAAATTGGAGGTGGAAAGATGGAGTGAAAAAGATTTTGTGTGATCGGGGCCTGAACATGCAGGAGGGTGAAAGGAGGGCAAGGAATAGAGTGAATTGGATCGATGTGGTATACCGGGGTTGACGTGCTGTCAGTGGATTGAATCAAGGCATGTGAAGCGTCTGGGGTAAACCATGGAAAGCTGTGTAGGTATGTATATTTGCGTGTGTGGACGTATGTATATACATGGGTATGGGGGTGGGTTGGGCCATTTCTTTCGTCTGTTTCCTTGCGCTACCTCGCAAACGCGGGAGACAGCGACAAAGCAAAATATATATATATATATATATATATATATATATATATATATATATATATATATATATATATATATATATATATATATATATGACGTAAATATGACGGTCTCGATTAGGGCATTAAGAGATGAGA
This sequence comes from Panulirus ornatus, assembly GCF_036320965.1. NCBI lineage: Eukaryota > Metazoa > Arthropoda > Malacostraca > Decapoda > Palinuridae > Panulirus > Panulirus ornatus. The sequence continues at coordinate 94,709,575 of NC_092224.1, read as the reverse complement.
CTTTAACAAGTGAAAAACTCTCTCCCCGTGATGTTAAGATATGTAATTACGAAGAAATGATTGCACACACACACACACACACACACACACACACACACACACACACACTGTAATGAACTTTCTCCATATAGAATTCAAATAGTGAAAACAGTAGAGATGGGGTTACTGCCCGCTTTTAATGGATGCAATACCATCACATCTGAGGTCCAACAAGGAGTCATTATCACGTGAATAAGAAAGGAAGTTTATCATTAGGTTCTACACTGTGGCTATAAGGTAGCTGTTTATCTCGTTATCTGGAGTGTATCAGACCTAACCCTATTCTGCTGAATGACCTACTATTTCACAGTTGAGCAAAAGATTTATCGTAATGGTTGTAACAAGGTAGATATAACAGAAAAAAAAAAAAATGGATGTAAACATGGCATGAAAGAAAACGTACGATCTATTCGAGTAATTGTATCCCGTAAAAAAACGTGTGAATGAAAACATTTGTTTGTTCGCGACACTTAGCTGATCTTCTGGTACCCAGAGAACGATAAGCATGTTACTGATACGTTATAGGTTCTGCTCGTAGGGTGAATGTTACTGATACGTCCAAGGTTCTGTTCGTAGCGTGTTACTGATACGTTCAAAGCTCTGTTCATATGTCAGCATTCCCGTGTAACAGTGTTAAGCCATTCATTGTTTAAAGGAAAGTCACTTGTGCAGAATACTGAATAATAATAATAATAGTAATAATAATAATAATAATAATGATAATAATGATAATAATAATAATAATTATAATAGTAATATTATCCCTGGGATAGGGGTTGAAAGAATTCGGCCCCCAGTATCCCATTCATGTCGTAGATGGTGACCAAGAGGGACGGGAGTGGGTGGCTGCTGGAAATCCTCCCTTCCTGTATTACTTTGCTAAATCAATGAACAGTACAAGAACAGATGAAGAAAAGTTAACTGGCAAAGAAAGGATATAAGGAGATGGAGTATTATGGAGGACTGAAGAATGTGCTAAATGAAATGGTGACATGAGGTGTTTGGTAGATGGAGGTACGCGGAGGAAGATAATCATGGCGAATAATTCAGCGAAAATACAAGAGGAGGCGAAAGTCTTGGGTGTGAAGTGGATGGCATTGCAGTTGAATTTCTCAAGAAAGATGATGACAGTGTTCCTGATGATTTTTAAAATGTGTGTAAGGTACAAGATGAGGCGCCTGAGGATTGGTGGAATGCGTGTATAGTACTATCATATAAAGACGATGGAGAAAGTGGTACTTAAAAGGGTGGTAGCATGATCAGAGCATCAGATGTGGGAGGAGTATGGTGTGTTTAGGCTTGCTGGAGGTTACGTGGACCAGGTTTTTGCTTTGAAGGATTTTCATGAGAAGTGTTTAGAGAAAGAGAGGGATTTATGGAGAGTAAAGGGAGACTGATTAAGTGCATATACGTGTGCGTCAAAAGTGGAGGCAGGAAAGAGGTGGGGGGGGGGAAACCAAGGAGACAGAAGGGGGTTTCAAGGGGTACATCGTATCCGGGCCCGGAGGTCCAAAAGGGGACCCGGGAATTTCCTGGGATCTCAGAAAATGTTTGCATATATTGAAGACTAGCAGCATTCACATTGTGTGAGTCTATATAGAATATTTTTGAAGCACATGTGAAGTGGACACTACTGTGCATTTCCAAAATTTGCTCAATGCGCTGAAGGCCACAATACATTTAACAAATTTTGGTAATGCACAGTTAAAGCCACTGGATCTGTTGAATTTGTTAACAGAGTACAGAGACTTGGTGACTTGTTTTCAAATGTTTGTCTTAGCTTAAGAGTGCTATTAACAATTTCAGCAACGGTATCTTTTGCAAACTCAAGCTGATTAAGAATCATTTAAGATCTACAACGACTCACGAACGTCTTGTGGATTTGGCTGGACTTAAGTATTGAATCAAACATTGCCAGAACAATTCATTTTCATGCTCTGATTCGAAATTTATCTCAAGACAAGGCCAGGAAACCCCGTTATCAATAGCTTCGATTTTGTAAACAAGGCTAGGAACATTGATTTGCCTGATCGTAAACTCATTAGTTTTGATGTGAATTCCCTTTTCCCTAAAGTCCCCATTGATGAAACCATCACATACCCAAGGAGGAAATTACCTGATCTCAGTCCTGCTTTGCTCCTGCCCAGAAAAACTTTCATTGACTTAGTAGATCTTTGTGTTTCGAATAATGTTTTGCAGTATGATGAAGGCAATTTTTATAGACAGAATTTTTGGTCTTGCCATGGGAAATCCCCTTAGTCCTATCCTCAGTAACTTCTTCATGGAATATTCTAAGACTGAAGTTCTAACTTCAATCAGTAATCATCCAAAAATAAGGTTTAGATCCGTTGATGATGCGTGGTCCTTATGGCCATCTTCCCAAGATTATGATGTTTCCTTTAATGAATTAAATAACATCCACCTCACCATCAAATTTAAGACTGAATGGGAGAAAGAAGGCAAACTGCCGTTTCTTGATATGTTCATAACAAGGGAATTCGATCATTTGTCCTTCAAGATATATATATATATATATATATATATATATATATATATATATATATATATATATATATATATATATATATATATATATATATATATATTTCTCAGTACATGATTCCTCTGACAAAAATATTTATGTCTGTTTTTAAAGAGCATTACGGGTATGTGATCCAATAATTCTAGTAGACGAATGTAGTCTTATAAGACGTATCTTTAGGCAGTTATGTTCTCCTAAGTGGTATGTGAACAAGGCTTTCTCGAAAGCTAGGAAGACATTTTCTGCATCTATTAACAAAAATGTGAAAAATGATTATAGGTCTAGATGTTTAGTGTTGCCCTATTCTCCTAACTTAGCTAATGTAAGACAAGTACTATAAAAAAAGAGGCCTTTAATGTTTTTTTTCAGTACAGTAACAATATCAATAAGACCTTAATTAAACGTAGGCCAAAGTATCCAAAAATTGGGAGTGTTTACGCCGTCAAATGTAAGTCATGTAAAGATGTATACATCGGCCAGGCCGGCAAAATTATAACTGAGAGATGCTATTGGCACGCAGGGATGCCCACAAAAAACGCGATCGCTAAACACTGTCATGAAAACGATCTTCCTGTAAACCCTTAACAACCCAGTCATATTGTACCCCTTAATCTGATTATGCTACTAGTAACGTCATTGAATCTCTCTTAATTGCTAAGAACTTTAATATGTCCCCAGGTGGCTTTAAAGCCCATCCTATTGTCAACCAAATCATTATGAAGGAATTATCAAGAAACGAAAACATAAGAATATTGATCGAAGAAAAATTGTCTCGTTACCCATGCCAGCCCCCCCCACCCCGTACCCCTTCCTCCTTTTAATTGTCACTGTCGGTCAGGCCATTGTGTTGTCTGTGATGACAGACGTCAGATGGCATTGTTGTGGTGTTGGGATTGAAAAAATATGTATGAATAATTGGCACCTGATGAGGCGGACTGACTACATGCAAAGAAAAATTACGTTAAACAAAATTATATGAACTACGGAAGTGCGATTTCATCATTATACACACACACACACACACACACATATATATAGGGGATTATATATAGGGGATTAAGAATACTTCCCACGTATTCCCTGCGTGTCGTAGAAGGCGACTAAAAGGGGAGGGAGCGGGGGGCTGGAAATCCTCCCCTCTCTTTTTTTTTTTTTAATTTTTCCAAAAGAAGGAACAGAGGGGGGCCAGGTGTGGATATTCCACTAAGGCCCAGTCCTCTGTTCTTAACGCTACCTCGCTAACGCGGGAAATGGCGAATAGTTTAAAAAAAAAAGAAAAGAAAGATATATATATATATATATATATATATATATATATATATGGATAGATAGATAGATAGATGGATAGTGGTAATATCTTTATCAGGCATTTAGTTGCACGTGCCTTCTGCGCTAAAAAAAGCTTTAAAAGAATATTTCTACATGCTTAAGCTCCACGCTTATCTTGTGACGTTACCGTATGGATTTTTCTTTGCTACAACTGGGACAATGTTTTACGGGTCAGTTAACGCATAGTTCATCATCACACCTCTTCATCATCACACCTCTTCCTCATACCGTCTCGACCCTCACCTTGATATAGGATATCGAACACCCTGCCCAAGGTCTGGGTCAAATAAGTCTTTTCGCCCATGTTTCGGGCCACGTATTTTTTCTGACTTGAGGATGTACTGGAGACCTTTAGTGATAGAGGCATTAGATCCTTTAAGTAGTGTTTTGAATCACGTTAGGTAACTCATGACCGTCTACATTATCGAGCTGATGTCTGAGCCATAACAAACCTATGAACAAAGATATTTCTATGTTAAATCTACAATGCACTTTATGTTCAATGGATCATTAAACACTTCCACTGAGCGGAGAAATACGCTGGTCGTAGGAAACTTTTCAAATATGTCTGACGTACGAAAAGAAAAAAAACTTTTTCAGATATTCATATCTCTCGTCTACGATATAGAACTGGGTTATATATTTTTCGTATCCGTATGGGCAAAGTGATTAGTCAACCCCCAACCAGGAAGTGCAAGTTGGCTAATTTGGAACGAAACAAAAATTATTGACATGTAAGGCTGAAGAGAAGTTGATGGAAGACGTTACTTAATTATCCCCTCCCTACTTACTGCCCCCAGCAACCCCTGTGAATGGTTAGAGAAGCTGTGGTAGGCGGAGCCTCTTGTTGCCAGCCTGACCTACATCCTGCCATAGGAAATGGCTTCTCTCCCCTCCCCTCTGGGTCATTTCGTCCCAGGCAGCCTCGCACTACTAACGGACGGGGTAGGCTGCCTCGCCTCTCCATTGCATCACCCACACAAACCGGGAAGGAAGGATGTTAGCTTAATATTTATTACTTTGAAGTCTTGCTTATCTTCGTGGCCGTGTAAAGGTTCCGCCTGTCCCTTGTGAACAGTGACCTGTGTGAGGTTTAGTTGAGATGGCGTTACGGAAGAGTTTAATGAATTTGTTGTACGCGAGAGGTTATGGGGTGGCGGGTCATGTTGTGTTGTGTTGTGTGACGCTGCTGTTCCTGCTGCTTCTGCCGGTCGCCAATGCCCGACCACAAGGTAAGTCACAGGACGCAGCTTGGCCTGGTCACCTTTTTTTTTTTTTTCCAGTAATATTTCCCACAGAGTTGAATTTCAACCCGTAACTCATCCATAATCATCGTAAAATGTTTAAGTTCTAAAGTATCATTTCTCCTTTCTCTTTGTACCATTGTTTGATCGACTGAGGTTTGGTAGAATAGGATTCTAATGTCATTAAAGATGGTACATAAATGCTAAATCACATATACTTATCTCAAGTGTAGTCCTCAGGTTCCCTTGAATTCTGATCTTCGTTCTTTATCTTCGAAGTGGCCTTCTCTCTCCCCTCATCGCCTTAGGAAGTCTCAAGTTATTAACGACAGCCTTTCTGCGTTAATAGGCTTGGTCTTATGGTAACCGTGTATTGCCATCAATATCTCTAAATTTTTATGAGGGATCTGCGATTGTCTTCAGTGTGAGGAGCATAATCCACAGGAGACACGTTTGTTTATATTTCCATTTTTGTTGCCATGGGTGTATCCTACGCTTTCCGGTGGACTTCTTGGTAGTAATATCTATATAATCCTTAGCATAGACGTCTCTGGCTGGATACATCAGGATATCCACAAGAATTAAAAACCCTGAGTCGTCTCTAATCAGTTACAAGATCTCTCAACGATCAAAAAGAAAACGGCGAGGTCTGTAGTCTAGTTATCGTAGTCAAAACTGACTCAATATTTCTCTCCTACTACATGTTATCGACAAATCATGAAACCAATACACAGACGAGTGTCCTCACATGACCACATTCAAGACGCCACATACGCTACGAGGCTGGTGTTGGGTTATGTAATGGAGAACGTACATAAATGTTTTGTAAACACACACGAAGACCTGCTGGTCAGTATCAACATCGAAGACACAAGAGAATTCTTCAGTTATGTCCACGGTATTAAAGGATACCTATACAGATCACGACCTTATAATTAACACTGATTAAGCCAAGCAATGCAGGTGTATATGAAGGAAATATAATTAATGTTGATTATCACCTGCTTGTGTGTGTAATCATCTGTATGTTTTGTACGTGGAGGAAGTTCTGCGCTCGTGGGGCCTCACCTCTTTTTACTATAACTTTATAAACGGTATGCCGTCTATGTTCGCAGTTTTATCACTTGTTTTGTTTATTTATCATTTCATCTGTTAGTTATACGATTTTTTGTGTTGTTTAAAATCTTCCAAACGAGTTCCTAAGGGTACCTGATTGCACGTTATATCCTGTGGTTGTTTTATCTTTGCACATTTGGAAAAACTGTTCATAGCTGAATTCATCAAAAATGGTTTCAAAACTTAAAGATTGCTGTCGTCATCTCTTTCTCTTCCATGCTGGACAAATTTAAGGCCACAAACCTCTCATTGTAACTCAGCTTTCCTGTGTGTGTATGAGAGAGAGAGAGAGAGAGAGAGAGAGAGAGAGAGAGAGAGAGAGAGAGAGAGAGAGAGAGAGAGAGAGAGGTTAGTAAGAACTAGATATGATCCCACATTTCTAACCCCCCTGATCGCTCACATAACCTGTCAACCCGTCCAGTCGTATGCGTGATCTCTGGTACAACACCGGGTTGCTCAGTTCCGCATTGATATCCAGTATAAGTTTTGCATTGTTACCTGTATCAACAACGAGTACACTTAGCAAAGATACCATTCGATAAGTAACTGACTACCTAGTAACAAGGTATGTCTGAAGCAGATCTCTTCACAAGAAACCACCGCTGGCCCTTATACAAAAGCTTTTAATATATGTATATCACATATTTGATTCAATAGTCCCACCTACATTACTGATGTTTAGGGGCGTCCCATGTGTTGGATCAACTATACTCTTTCACCAACGGGTTTTATATTTGATTGGTCACAATACATACGCAAGCGTTATACTGTATATCAAGTTCTAGTTATCGTGCAAGTGTCATGCTTAAGTAATTTACTTATCATTACTATTGCGTCGTGGAATATGTAACTGCGCCCTAGATCTCGCTTCTTGTTATTCATCTGTCGTTTCGCTCTGCGTCATCCGCCATCTTTATTGTTGTCATAGACCCTATTAAGCCTCGGTATAAACTTTTTTTTTTTATATCCATGGCTCGAGGGGTTTCCAGCAGCCATTGAGACGTGATTTCCTTGGAATGGACCGATGTTAGGAACACCGTCGATTATCCATGACCTCGGGAGTTTCCGGTTACCTGTGAAATGTGACTGAAATATGCAAATGTTGCGGAAGCCACGATATTTATTTAATGCGAATGGATAAGCAGGTAATAGGCATGAATGTAGATAATTTGCATGGATACAATGGCCGGTAGTTATTGCAGAAATTCATAATCTCAACCTTTTTCCGTAAACCCCTTGATATATATATATATATATATATATATATATATATATATATATATATATATATATATATATATATAGTATATTTACAGTTTACACCTCACAGAAGTTACGAAATTTCTGCTCTGTGTATTCGTGCGTTTGTCCAGCACCGCGCGGGGGTTGGGGTGGGGTTACGTGACAGTGACGTAGCGGTTACCCATCATCCAGTCAGAGAACAACACCCTCTTGATTTAGCCAGTAAATAGCTCGATACGATGCGTGAGTAGTCGTGAGCTCGAAATCTTTACTAGTTTGAGGATGAAGTCGTCTTGCGGTAGACATTACATAAGTTACTCCGTTTATTCAACTTTTTTTTTTTTTATGAAAATGAAGAATTAGTGGCTTATTAACGGAAACACGTCGTTTTACCGACCACTGTCCAGTGCCCCAACTGCCATATTCCATATTCCCTGTATGTACCGTAAGGATCAACACAATTAGGTATGTGGCCAATGGGGATCCCCATTCTTAAAACCGAGAGGCGTCGGCAGTGTGAGTTCTCTACACTAGTGACTCAATAAGGCACAGTCCTCCCAAGCAGTCATCATCCAGCGAAGACCATTGGCTGCACAAGACTTGAGATCACCACTACCCGTCATGGAGTGCTTGAACATACCCCAAGTACATCCACTGACTTGAGGGGCGTCTGCTATGAGGCGTCGTGGCTAGGCGATGAGAGCACCATCAGGAGACAGAGGGCGTGATCGCGGAGATCGAGTAGACTGGTGCAAGTCAGGATGAAAATACGCGCGGGGAAGGGAGCTGAACGAAGCCTAGTTCTTTGGGGGGCAACGAGCGGGTTTCTCAGACAATTACCATCGTCCTGCTCATAGAACCAGGCGACCTACATGGACAGGAACGCCATCCTCCCCGGCAGCATAATCTACAGCGACGTCTGGCGTGAGTGTATGTATAAGTCGCTGTGGGATGACAGGTACACACAACGTTATCACATTGAAGGTTTTATCGACCACACACACACACACACACACACATATATATATATATATATATATATATATATATATATATATATGTATATATATATATATATATATATATATATATATATATATATATATATATGTATATATATATATATGTATATATATATATATATATATATATATATATATATATATATATATATATATATATATATATATATATATATATATGAGAGAGAGAGAGAGAGAGAGAGAGAGAGAAAAGCTGTGGAAGGACGTAAAGAAGTGGGTGAAGCGGCCAGGAATCCTTTCTTTGTTCCTATACCAGGACCTGACCTGTGCCTAACGCCACTTTTATATGCCGCCCACCTTAACCTTCCGCACTCTGATAGGGTTAAGGAACCTGGGCTGGCCCGCGCCCTAACCCCGATGACTCAGAACCTGCCCCTATAATGCAAGAATCATACGGTCACCCTCAGCTACCCGAAACCTGGTCCTTCTAGTGCCTGTGTGCTTGCAACTATAGAGATAACACGTGTTGAATTTTTGGTTGGCTAATAGGGGGTGTCCGGGGCCAGAGCACCGGTTAGGAACAGTTATTCTCAAACAAGGTTAGGTTAGGTTAGGTTAGGTTCAGGACGTATATCATAAAGCTCCGGTTTAGCGATATGCCTTTCGATGTGAATGAGACGATTTTGCAACTCATTTCTACCGCATATCTCTCATTTCTGTCTCTCCCTCAGCGAAAACCCCGATTTTCGCTCTCGTGTAACAGGTTACGTTCGGCTGAGTAAGCTTCATTAGATGAGTACATACCAAAAATTTTCGGTTGAGCTATATGCTTTTTCCCCGATGGTATTTGGTGTGAATTGGGTAGTTGCATCTCGTTTCTACAGCAAATCACTCCGTTTTTGCCTCTTCCCTACCCAAAACCTCGATTACCCGCGTTTCCCCCACTAAGATTGTCACGGGGAGGATCTTAGGAAACGAGTGATTTGCGAGAGAGATCATGACTTATCATCGGTTAAACCTATCGCCCACCAAAACATCTCTGTGGGTCGGAAACTGTAAAATTATCCTTTCTTTCTCTTCCTGATATTTTCGTTCAGTCTAGCTTTTACTGTAGCCGCAGGAAATTATGTTTTCATAGTGTTTCCTGTTTTTCGCTGGGCCTTTGTTACGTGGTCGGGGTCTTGAGGCATTGACGTAAGTGCCATCTATAAGCCACCAGTGCTCACTTGGGCCAGATGGGCGGGTCCTTGACCCTCGTCACGACTCAGGCTTTTTATATGGAACCTCGTCATTGTCATCTATAGTTTTTTTTCTTTTACCATAATTATCATCGACATCATCATCATCATCATTACATGGCCACTGTCATCATTATATTCTTCTGTATCAACCCTTTTAGTGTGGTAGACCATGTCAGCTATTTACGGGATGGGATGCAGGGAGATGAGAGACTTTGGGAAAAGGGTTGGTTTGAAGAGTCCTCTGCCATGGGGACTGGAAGAGTTTGTTGAAAGAATCTTGGGAGTCTTGAACTGGTGGTGACAGATATCCAAGTGTTTAAGCATTTGAAAGGAGTTCGTTTAGAAGACTTTGGCATGGGTAGAAGGTTTAGGATGGATCAACGTAGAAGGATAAGGTGTGTCGGGGTCAACCTAGGTGCTATAGGAACGTAACCCTTTTAATATCACCGACCAATACCTCAAGGGTAATTAATTAATGGCTTAGAGGGACGCCACCATGCAAAGGGAGGAGGACTCATGTCTTCGTCAGCTGCTTCACTGCGGAGGTGTGATTATCTGTCTAGTAGAGGGTGCTTTCATTGATACAAGAGATATCAATGTCTGATACACCATACTGAACCTTCCGTTTGTTTTCTGTGATTTCGCGCAGATGGTCAGAGTTATATAACCTGATGCATATATTCGTGTGACATAATAAGCTTATCATTAGCTTGTCATTGTATATACATACACGTCCACGCACGCACATATACATACCTATACATTTCAACGTATACATATATATACATACACAGACATATACATATATACACATGTACAACATGTACATACTTCATACTTGCTGTCTTTATTCATCCCCGTCGCCACCCTACCACACATGAAATGACAACCCCTACCCTCGCATGCGCGCGAGGTAGCGCTAGAAAAAGACAACAAAGGTCACATTCGTTCACACTCAGTCTCTAGCTGTCATGTAATAATGCACCAACACTACAGCTCCCTTTCCACATCCAGGCCCCACAAAACTTTCTATGGTTTACCCCAGACGCTTCACATGCCCTGGTTCAATCCATTGACAGCACGTCGACCCCGGTATACCACATCATTCCAATTCAGTCTATTCCTTGCACGCCTTTCACTCTCCTGCATGTTCAGGCCCCGATCGCTCAAAATCTTTTTCACGCCATCTTTCCTCCTCCAGTCACTGGGCCACGCAGGCTGACCCTTGAGACCTTCACTACTGAGGTGTGTGGCCCTCCCCACACAACACCAGTCTGCACCCCCACCATCCATTCCCTCCTACAGCCACTCCATCCACATACACCCCCATATATGCCGGCATACAACCACACCCTGTCTCTATATACCCCACCACACATGGAGCCGTTATCTCTGCCATCATTCACCATCCCTATACAACCAATGATACAGTCTTGGTATTCATATAGTCATACAACCTCACCTTATGATGTAGATATCCGTCATACAACACCAGTATTCCTCGCCATAGATACTTCTATAGGATTGCAGTAACTTTCTATGCATCATACATATATATACAATACCGTTATCTATACAACCCGCCAGACCTTGCGCCATAAACTGCTTATTCCCCCTGCTATGTGTACTTAGCAAATTTTCACCAGTGCAAAATACGCTTCACACATTCTTGCCATATAGCATCACTGTGTTGCAGATTCCGACTACGCATCCAGTTGCTAGTCGACTGCTGTAAAGAAGGTAATTAATATCATAAAATGGCATTAACATGCAATAATGACCCTTAACATTGCTCCAGACTGGGATGACTGACCTCATAAAAACTTTTTTTTCCCATAAGTTATCGTACTCAGGGGTACCTTATGCATTCGGTCAAGCCCTTGACCATGAGAGATTACGTCATCGTACACAAAGGGAACAGTTTACGTACTTAAACTCTTTTTCTGTATTAGGAATTGATACTCAAAACATATCCTGTTGAGATGCACTTCGAACAAAATTGGTATGGGCAAATTCAAACGAGTTTTAAAGAACAACCTACGAAACGAGCTTGATGTGAGAGGATATATACAAGACTTTAGAAAGTAAAGTCAATAGCGCGAGGCACATCATCCTAGTGTAAATGTACAATGACAAAGGTAATTCTTCATAATCCAGGAAATGAATACCTTTCTCTTAGCCCGTGTATCATCGAGATAATTGATGTCGACCGTATCTTTCCACTTCACATCACTCCTTAATTGTATGATTATAAGGGAAATGGGACCCATAAGGCTGAATTTCCTCCTAGTAGCTTGGATTTCAGAGCAGTCTTTTTTCTTTTCCTTGTATAATGAAAAATCATCCTGCAGGAACCAGAAGGAAGGAGGGAACAGGCTGAAGAAAGGTATCTTTCTAAGTAAACATTAATGACAGGGTAGAAAGCGGAGCTTCCCTAACCTGCCTGAGCTAGTGTTTGTTTAGGAAGTAGCACAGAGACCATTCATGATACGAGTTTGTATTGCTGTTGAGATTCGCACCTTTCCCACTAAATGTCAGGTTGACGTATGACGTATGTCTGTCAGTCGCCGATCTCACACTATACTATACATCTGTCATACAAAGTATAACACTTAACTTCTCCATCCAACTTCTCCATTCATGTATGGATCAACGTTGCTGGATTTTACTTCTTACACTATGGTCAAAGTCATTCAGCCAGAGAGAGGTGGAGGTAAGCATTAGTAAGGCAAAAAGAAGGATGGACCAGGGAATTTAAAAGATCAGTCGGCCGTTCCCGTCGTGAACTGAGCGTAAAGTTTTATGGAGTCGTAAGCTGAGAATGCTGGACGTGTTGCTGGTTCGTAAACTCAACAAACTGCTAACAGTAGTCCTCAGTAATCATCTCTTTAATGGAGGTGTCATTATTACCGTCAGCTGGGCATGTGATACAATGTTTACCTTCAGAACTGGTCAAGTAAATGGGTCGACCATATTTCAAGACAGCTAGGCTGCGACCGGTGATGGAGATACATCGATTTACAGATGAATTGAAATAGCAACAGATTATTGGACCTTTCCGAAGCTAATTGTGAGAGTGGATGACATCAGAAACTCACAGACAAGGGGGGTAAGAGTTAGAACGTATACAGATAGTTCAACGAAAGTAACCTTCAAATTGTCCATGTGACTAGGAGGCGCAAATAATGTAAGTCGTTAAAAATCCTGTTGAAAAAGTGTTTTGCCACATTCGAGTTAAATTTACGTTTGCTCACGAGTTTGTACCATTACTACGGGTCAAATCAGACGAATCAAGTCTACTGTTCATGTGCTGCAGTTCACATCATTTTTCTTTCTCTTGGGCATCTTTCTATTCAGTCGAACTCGCCTAAAACCCAGCCTACTTTTCCTGTGCTTAGCCAAACCTAGCTTGACTCCCACTTATAAAGCCTTAAGTTACTGTGGTCGGGGCCGACATGGGTCCTTAGGCAAGGCTGGGAGCGCTGGCTGTTGGACCAATGTCGTAAACAAATGATTATCTCTGGAAGACTTACGTCCATCACTTTTATATTCTGTTGCTTGATAGATTACTTTTTCAGTATATTTAGATTCCACCTTCACAGTTTTGGAATATTAAGAGGCCCAGATATTTTGTCCTGGTAACCCTGCTACCTTGGTGGGTCCAACCCACTTTGGTTGGTGTGGTTACTTAGGTTTTGGGCCTATCGATTGCCAAGGTCATATATTAACTTAGGTTTTAGGCCTATCGATTGCCAAGTTCATATTTTAGCTTAGGTTTTAGACCTATCGATTGCCAAGGTCATATATTGGCTTAGGTTTTAGGCCTATCGATTGACAGGATCATTTATAATCTCAGGTTTTGGGCCTCTCGATTGCTAAGGTCAGATATTAGCCTAGTTTTTGGCCTATCGGTTGCCAAGGTCATATAGTAGCCGTTGCCGTCAAGCTGCAACATCCACCAACCGAAAAAAAAACCTTTGAACTCCTTCTTCAGGTATTAAAGATAACTCTTCGAACACATACACTAACAGTGGATTTGGCCCTAGGCCAACCTCAGGTTAGCTGGTTGGTTCCTCCGGCGTCACGCGGGCCTATCGACTGCCTGCGGTCATTTAGGAACCTTCCAATCGAGATGACTTGAAACATCTTGTTGAAGCGTTTAGGATAGATCTAAACAGTACATCTTCTCAGTGCACACCATGGCCCTCGGCCAACTGAAGCTCCTCTTGACCTACATACATTATATGGCTGGTCGTGGCCGGCCGCGCGGGGAACCAGTTTGGATGGAGGTGACAGACAGCGCCAGATAATTCATTCATCCCGTAGGCTGGATTTCCGGGTTGTCCCCACCTCCATATTGTCATCCAGCTTACGTGATGACTGAGGCAGCGTCAGCCCGATGCCATGGGCATTCCCCACGGGCACAGCAAAAGTTTTCGCTCGTAAATTTTCATAATATATGAACTGTTTTGCCTTTCACATTTTAGCAGAAACAGCTTTATTTGTAGAAGGTTAGATAACGGTCCTATATACTCCAGCTGTGTTGAGATAAATAAAAAGACTACAGAACCATATATTATGAATGAAGTTTTAGGAATATGGTATTGGACAAGGGTGTCGAGAGATACAACAAATAAGGGATAAGGCTGCTTAGAAATATGAAAGACGAGATTAGGGTGCCTTCATGTAAATATAACTTGAAAACCACTCACTGGTCTGTGACTTCAGATGGCTCGGAGGAGCGATTCCCCGCAACCCTAACTTGAAATTCAAGGTCGCCAGGACACTTACGTAACTTAGGTAAATGCCTCAAGTTCTCGCTGATCAGACGCTTGTCACGACCTCACTGACCAGGGAAATTTTGTATTCTCAAGCTACATTTATCGTCAATGAGATGTATAAGACAGAAACGGGGGCAGTAATATAATGTTTATCTCTTTGGGGAAGTATCCCCCTGCTAAAAGAAAAAAAAAAAAAACTACGCCCCGTGACGAAGCCATTATTTCCGGCCTAGAGTTTGGTTTTATTGTCAATGTTCTACCACATGAGAGAGCAGGCAGCTGCAAAGCATGGAACAAGGGCTTAGAGACATAGCTGGAGGAGAGGAGGTAGAGCGTGGGTATCGTCAGCTGATAAGGTTAGCTCACAAGAGTACCAAAGTCAGATGTCATTGGGTGATACAGACAAGTCTTAACGAAGGACAACACGGAATCATTATTTTTTTTACGTCTTTCTGTTTCTGTCATATCGATCCATGCGTTTCTGATGATATCTTCCACGATCACAAACAACCTCGTTAGAACCCAGTGGTCTGTCGTTGTCTGAATTCAGTTGCATAAAGTTGAGATATATCTTGTAAACACTAGACCAGAGAGATGACCCAAATGATAAATAGGGGAACATAAATGGTTTCTTGGGATCAGGAGGAACCTGCTACTGCAATAATTCCAACAAGATTCTCAATATTCAGTCCAGTGTAAGCATATCGATCTTTGTATACCATACGCCTCATTTCACTTTAGATTGGACATGGCTTTCACACATTTAATCCCAAAATCTCGACCAATCTTCACCCTTGCCTCCGCCAAATAATGATCTGACATCCCACCCAGTTGCCCTTTTAGCACATTCATATCCAAGGGTCTCTCTTTTGCACGGCTGTCAGTCAGTATGTAATCCAGGTATATGATCCCATTGACCATCTTTCCTACTCACCCACGTGTACTTATATATGTGCCTCTTTTTAAACCAGATATTCCCAATCAACACTTCTTTTCCCAGTACACAACTCCACAAACTGTTCACCATTTCTATTCACCTTACTGTATATCCCACGCCCCCTAATTATACCCTGAATTGCCACATTTATTGCCTTCGCATTTAAATTTACCATCATTAATACCCAGTCGTTGGCATGAAAACTGCTGACACACTCAGCTGCTCCCAAAACACCTCACTTCATTCTTCTCATGGCCCGGTACATGACCACTAATGGTCGTCCAATTCTCGTAATCCGATTTCATTTTACCCACATCAGTCTGGGTGGGACCCACTTCCTTACACTCTTTCACACATTCCCACAACTCCTGCTTCCGCAGTAGTGCTACCCTTTCCTAAGCTCTCACCCTCTCACTAACCCCTGACTTTACCCCTAAAATGATTCCCAAACTATCCTTACTCCTGAGGTTTGTTTCACTCCGAGATAGAATATCTAGGTGCCTCTCCTGAAACATATCATCTATCTTTCTATATTTCTCATCTTGGTACACCCACACGCATACAGACGCCCTAGCCTGAGCCTTCGAGGAGAATGAGCACTCCTCACTTGGCTCCTTCTTCTGATCTATCTTTTTTGGATTTGAAATCTTTCACGTTATCTTTTCCCACAGTTCACTGGTTATAATTATCAGTTGGGCCTTAGGCATATCAACTGACAGGGTCAGTCAGCCAAGGCAACGTTATCAACTCAGGTCAGAAAATGTTCAAAATGTAGTCCAAAAAATGTGTACACGCTCTCACAATATTATGGTCCCATTTTCTTTGTCTCTGATGAACTCTTTTGAACACAATAACACAAACGTTAGGGATCTGTGGAGGTAGTATTGGAACACCAGTCATGTCCAAGCATCTCCAAAACCAGGGGGTTAGATATCAGCACAAAAATCATGGGTTGCACTTTACTATGTCCAGACTTGAAGGATATTTCAGCTTCCCACGCGAGTCATACAATCATTCCCGGGGTTCCCCAGCCTGTGTGTAAAGCCATAGAATTTACGTAACTTTAGAAATGATCATTAATACTGGCCACAATATTCCCAAGATGTAGTACAACAGAAACTGTTTGTTTCTCTTGCAGTTGTGGCCATCGGCGGTGTGAGCAGTGACGGGGATGAAGGTGAGTGTTGACGCTATCTTTGTTTACATTGTAAGGCACGCACACACACACACACACACACACACACACACACACACACACACACACACACACACACACACACATATTACAATGATAATAAACTGTTTACTACTATACCCCCAGAATCGAACCCCGGATCATCTGTGTGACACCAGGTAGCCTAACCCAAAAGCCACGGGGTTCGATTCTCGGGGTATGGTGAACTTTAACATCGATAAGAGCAAGGTTTTACATATCCTTAGTAAAAAACAAGAAGGCAAGATACCGTGTGAATTTCATTTAACTACAATTGGTGAATAAGAGTAGAGGTTAACATGTAATAATCTCTGATGACCAATAGCCAGTTAAGCAGTGTGCAGAAGCACTGAAAAAAAAGCGAACAAAATTCAATGATTAATAATTTGGGATTCTGCATTTATATTTAGGAAACTATTTCTTATTCTTTGCAGTTCACTGGTGCATACGTTTCCAATTTGCCAATTTAGCCATCCTTACTAGAAAAAGCGACTTAGAATGAAGTGAGAACATTAGCGTGCTATCAAAATGATTCGAGGCATGAGAAATAAACCCTACGAGAGTCGACTACACGACTTAAACATAATAAACTTCGAGAATATAAGGTTGGGAGGTGAATCAATACATGTAAACAAGTTAAAGGCTTCGATCATCTTGATCTAAGAAGGTACATCAGGCTAGATCTGTCTGATTTCAACCGTTATAATACACAAATTCGTAGGCGAACGTTCTTCTACGATTAAGAACGTAGTAGAACGTTCTTTTCCCTCATCAGCATTGATAACATATGGAATGATTTGCCATTTTATAGTTAAAAGCGGCGGCACCATGGCTATGTATAAGAAAGCGCTA
The DNA here is from genome assembly GCF_036320965.1 of Panulirus ornatus. Lineage (NCBI taxonomy): Eukaryota > Metazoa > Arthropoda > Malacostraca > Decapoda > Palinuridae > Panulirus > Panulirus ornatus. The sequence goes on along the minus strand of NC_092224.1, from coordinate 94,692,056 downwards.
GATATATACTTCGTTTCCAATCCACAGCTTAACATTACATACGCCTCCTTAGTTATATGAAAAAAGAAAAAGAAATAGTACGGAAAGGACCCCATGATCTAATCTATACTTCATTGTAATATTCATTGGCACGCCGAAAGATCTTTCATTTCCAGGAACAGGGTATTGGACGCGGAACAAAGTAAGAAACAAATGGATGCGGCCGGCATGGGAAATTGCTGTTCTGAGATATTGAGATGTAAGGTTAAACCACTGAGTACCCACACGCGCGGAACTCCCTCCCTCCCCATATGCAGCAGCAGGTAATCACACACACACACACACACACACACACACACACGCATCATTTTCTCTACAAATGTAAGGTTTACATTTTGTTCGTTCTCAAAATTTGCATATACACATTCAAACTGGAAATGCTGTGTTCACAGCGTTGCCGGAAGGTTGATGAACTGTGCAACCGTATATGACTTCATATTTGTATTATGTATGCAAGTAGGTTAATTATATAGAGCTCCAATGGCGATTGCAGGGTGGTGTCAAAGATGACTTGGCCTTAAATATAATTCTAAAATGGCCACCTTCTGATCACAGATAATAAAGCCAGTTTGATAATATTTGAGTCATGGTGTTTATATATTTGTTGATACGCTTTTCTTGGGAATATCTTAATTTATTATGAAATAGCACTGTTGTGCATAATGGGTGTTCATAGTAATATGAACCCTCGCTAAGTAATGGCGTGCAATTCACTGCTAACAAACAGCCTACGAACACGCGTCAGCTGGACGAGCAGTTTAGACGGGGCACAGCTGAATAGTTGCCAGACACTGTAATTACAAGGCCTACGTGGAGTTCCTCTGCCTTAACCAGTACACGTGCGCTCTTCCCACACTCTTAGCAAGGAAATAGACGAAGAGTGGAACGAGACAGACCACTCCCATACTCAAGACTTTCTTTAGAGACAAAAAGAAAAAAAAAACATTTGGTCGACAATGGTTTGTATGTTTACAAAGCTCGCGTTGTACAGTTAGGTTCGGTAACACGCTATCAGCTGGCTATGTGCGTCTGTTCGGAAACAACCGGTATAGACCCCGTTGCTCACCATTGTGAGACGAAGGGTATTCGAGTACTTAGTATTTCGAATAGTTGTTTTTTATACACTCCCAAAGCCTAGAGGGCCTCTTGCCCAGGGGTCCCGGGTTCGATCCTTGCTGTTGGTTGGAGGTTTGTATGTTCTATGATATATATATGTGTGTGTGTGTTTGTTCCTATGAGTCCACGTTGCTTGTGTTACAAGTAACATAGTATTTAACCTACACAAAACTGCGGAGAGACTAGGCTATTTGCCTGTAAAGCTGAGCCGCCCTTGTTCATGGATTGCTAGTGACATTCACAGCAATAGCTCTATGACAGTTCCTTGCGTCTGCAGAAGTGCTAGTTGCTAATGCAATCTGTGGAGTTCCTGTGGTCAGCTAGGTGGGTCACAAGTCCTGTGGTCAGATGAGAGAGAGAGAGAGAGAGAGAGAGAGAGAGAGAGAGAGAGAGAGAGAGAGAGAGAGAGAGAGAGAGAGAGAGAGAGAGAGTTCAGGTCGACGTGCTGACCTGTAGGCGGCCCAGGAGCGCTACTGACTTGACACAAATCCTACCCCATCGAGGGATTGTAGGATCTACCATCACGTAGTGTCACCTTATGTGTTAAAGGAACTCTCCCGTGCAGCAGTTCCTCGGCTGGTGTTTAGCCCTCCGCCTCACAGGTGTTCCATTCCTCCTACATCTTCTCCTCGGCAGAGTTCCCCATCCCGGACAGCTGTCAGGACTTCGATGTCCAGATGTGCGAGGAGTTCGCTGCGACTGGTGAGTGTGAGCGGAACCCAGCCTTCATGGAGGCCGCCTGCCAGCGGACGTGCGGAACTTGCAAGCCCAACTCAAGAGGTCGGTGGTCCTTCTTCACATGCCTCTCTCTCTCTCTCTCTCTCTCTCTCTCTCTCTCTCTCTCTCTCTCTCTCTCTCTCTCTCTCTCTCTCTCTCTCTCTCTCTCTCTCTCTATCTATCTATCTATCTATCTCTCTGTGTACACACGAGACTTATTCACTTCGTATTTCAAAAGGTTTTCTAGGACTTCCTTTCGTGATTAACGCAAGCTTATACAAACTGTTTGTGTCCATCAAAACATAGAAGTGGTCAGTTGATAATATTAATGGATATGTTGACGTAATTCAGCTCGCCTCCTGTTTACATTCACTGTCATTCATCATCATATCATTGTCCACACTTCCGTGAGTCATGATATGCATTATCGCTCACTATCACTACCACTCTTAATAGCCACAAATACAATAAAAGTCACCATTATTACCTTTCATGATGATGTCACTATCTGTTTATAAGTAATTTTAAGTAAATGTTTCTACTGTAACACATTTTTTCTTTCCTCACAGTATGAGTCATTATCATTTTTGGGAATCACTGTCAGTCACTCTCATTATTCTGTTCACCATAATTTTTATGGGTAGTTTTTACTCCCACTCACCATCATCGCCCGTCACCATCACCATCGGTGGGCATTGCTACGAGTCGTAATCACGTAGAGTCACTATCACTCATGGTCACCTATCATCACCATCAATCTACTACCATCTACCATCACTGTCACACACTTGACTCACAATTAATATCACTATCAACCATCAACCACTATCATCCCATCACTATCATTCTCCAGTCACCCATCATCCCTATCATCCACTATCGCTGTCATTCACAATCACCCACTCATCATCTCTCACTATCCCTCACCATCACATCACCGACGGCAGTGTCGAGTTACGTGTGTATGATGACTCACTATCGCTCATCTCACTGTACACTATCACCCACCATCTTTCACTGTCACTTACTAGTGTGGAGTCACCATCACTGACTGACGTCCTGCAGATCTCACCATCTCTCGCTATCATTATCATTCAACAGGAGTCATTATCGCTCACCATGACCAACCATCTCTCACATTCACTCTCTATCACTGTCGGGACTGCGCAGGTCTCACTTGTTACTCACCATCACTCACTGTCACCTGCCATCTCTCACTGTCACTCACTGCCACCGCTGATAGTGTCGGGGTGGGTGTGAAAGTCACTCTTTCACCATCATTCACTGTCACCCACCACCACTGTCTCACATTGTCACTGTCATCAATAACCCTCTATGGATATCAACAACCAGCTCTCACTATCACTCACAATCTCACACCTCATTCCCCCCCACCACTCACTATCATTTACAGCCTCTCTATCACTGACTGCAATATAGGGTGTGTGTATGGGCAAGAATCATTCTCACTCACATAACTCACCATCTTTTACTGTCACTCACCACCTCGCACTATCACTTACTATCGCCTTCAGTCTCACACCATCACTCACTATCTGACAGTCATCCACCACCTCACACCATCACTTAGTGTCACTCAGCAACACTCACCATCTCACACTATCACCCGCCATCCTACACTTTCATTCTCCATCTCACTATCATTCATTATCATCCACCACCTTACACAGTCATTCACCGTCTCTCACTATTATTCTCCTCTTGCTATTACTCACCATCTGACACTATTACTATTACCCATCATACCACTCTAACACTCACTATCACCCAGGGTCTCACACTAGCACTCACTATCACCCAGGGTCTCACACTAGCACTCACTATCCCCCACAGTCTCACACTAGCACTCACTATCACCCAGGGTCTCACACTTGTACTCACTATCACCCAGGGTCTCACACTAACACTCACTATCACCCAGGGTCTCACACTAGCACTGACTATCACCCAGGGTCTCACACTAGCACTCACTATCCCCCACAGTCTCACACTAGCACTCACTATAACCCAGGGTCTCACACTTGTACTCACTATCACCCAGGGTCTCACACTAACACTCACTATCACCCAGGGTCTCACACTAGCACTCACTATCCCCCACAGTCTCACACTAGCACTCACTATAACCCAGGGTCTCACACTTGTACTCACTATCACCCAGGGTCTTACACGAGCACTCACTATCACCCAGGGTCTCACACTGGCACTCACTATCACCCAGGGTCTTACACGAGCACTCCCTATCACCCAGGGTCTCACACTGGCACTCACTATCACCCAGGGTCTCACACTGACACTCACTATCACCCAGGGTCTCACACTGGCACTCACTATCACCCAGGGTCTTACACGAGCACTCACTATCACCCAGGGTCTCACATTATCACTCACTGTTACCCACCATACCGCACTACCACTCACTATCACCCACGGTATCACACTGTCACTCACTCTCACCCACCGTCTCACACGATCACTCACCATCTCTCACTATCACCGCGGACAGTGTCGGGGTGTGTGGACACGCGGGAAGAATGTGTTGGCTGGGGCGCCTCCGGTGAGTGTGACATCAACCCCGCCTTCATGAACGTCAACTGTCCTGCCACCTGCAACACCTGTCCTCCCGCAGGTGAGTCACGACACCTGTCCTCCCGCCCGCCACCTGCAACACCTGTCCTCCCGCAGGTGAGTCACGACACCTGTCCTCCCGCCCGCCACCTGCAACACCTATCCTCCCGCAGGTGAGTCACGACACACTGTCCTCCCGCTGGTGAGTCACGACACCTGTCCTCCCGCCCGCCACCTGCAACACCTGTCCTCCCGCAGGTGAGTCACGACACCTGTCCTCCCGCCCGCCACCTGCAACACCTGTCCTCCCGCAGGTGAGTCATGACACCTGTCCTCCCGCCCGCCACCTGCAACACCTGTCCTCCCGCAGGTGAGTCACGACACCTGTCCTCCCGCCCGCCACCTGCAACTCCTATCCTCCCGCAGGTGAGTCACGACACACTGTCCTCCCGCTGGTGAGTCACGACACATGTCCTCCTGCAGTTGAGTCACGACATCTGTCCTCCCGCAAGTAAGTCACGACATCTGTCCTCCCGCCCGCCACCTATAACGCTTGTCCTCCCGTAGGTGAGTCACGACATCTGTCCTCCCGCAGGTGAGTCACGGCACATGTCCTCCTGCCGTTGAGTCACGACATCTGTCCTCCCGCAAGTAAGTCACGACATCTGTCCTTCCGCCCGCCACCTATAACACTTGTCCTCCCGTAGGTGAGTCACGACATCTGTCCTCCCGCAGGTGAGTCACGGCACATGTCCTCCTGCAGGTGAGTCACGACACCTGTCCTCCCGCCCGCCACCTGCAACTCCTGTCCTCCCGCAGATGAGTCACGACACCTGTCCTCCCGCAGATGAGTCACGACACCTGTCCTCCCGCTGGTGAGTCACGACACCTGTCCTCCTGCAGGTGAGTCACGACACCTGTCCTGCAGGTGAGTCACGACATCTGTCCTACCGCAAGTAAGTCACGACATCTGTCCTTTCGCCCGCCACCTATAACACCTGTCCTCTCGTAGGTGAGTTGTAACATCTGTCCTCCCGCAGGTGGTGAGTCACAACACCTATCCTCCCGTAGGTGAGTTATAACATCTGTCCTCCTGCAGGTGGTGAGTCACAACACCTGTACTTCCTCTACCAGCAACACCTGTTCTCCCACAGTCTGGAATAGCTGTCCTCCGCCACCAGCATTTGTCCTTCCGTATGTGAACAACAACACTTGTCCTCCCACCAGCTGCAACACTTGTCTTCCTGCATGTGTCACACACCTGTTCTCCCGCCGCCAGCAACACCTGTCCCCACTTATGGGAGTACCACACCTGCCCTCCAGGCCACCTGCAACGCCTGTATCTCTTGCCACATCTCCTCACGCTGTCTGCAGCACTTGTCCTTCCGTCATCTGCAACACTTGTCCTCCCACCACCTGCAACACCTGTTCTCTTGCAGGTGAATCAAACACCTGCACTACCGCTAGCCTAAGTACTTACCCTCTCGCGACCTGTAACACCTGTTTTCACACAGGTAAGTAACACACCTGTCCTGCCACCTGCGACACTTGTCCTCCGCAGGTGAGCCACACACCTCTCCTCCAGGCACCTGCGACATCTGTCCTTCGGTGGGTGAGTCACACACACACACACACACACCTGTCTTTCTATTATTATATCTGCACACAAATCGACCCTTGGGTAAGGCCATCACACACCTGTCCTCACACCTGTGACTCAAAGCACGGTTCTCAGGTGTCTCACGCACACCTGCCACCTTGATCCTGCACAGATCACATTGATCGTCCACATATAATACGTGCCCTCCACGTACGTACTATCCATCACGTATCACACTACCCTCCACCTACCACATTACCCTCCATGTACCACAGTACCCTCCACGTACCGTACTTCCCTCCACGTTCCACACTACCCTTCACGTACCGTACTACCCTCCACGTACCGTACTACCCTCCACGTACCGAACTACCCTCCATGTACCACATTACCCTCACGTACCTTATTACCCTCCACGTACTACACTACCCACCACGTGCCTTATTACCCTCCACGTACCACACTACCCTCCACGTACCGTACTACCCTCCACGTACCACATTACCTTCCACGTACCACCTTACCCTCCACGTACCTTACTACCCTCCACGTACCACCTTACCCTCCATGTACCACATTACCCTCCACATACAATATTACGCTCTACGTACTACATTGCCCTCCACGTACCGTGCTACCCTCCACCTACCACATTACCCTCCACGTACCACATTACCCTCCACGTACCGTACTACCCTCCACGTACCACATTACCCTCCACGTACCACATTACCCTCCACGTACCGTACCACCCTCTACGTACCACACTTGCCCTCCATGTACCACACTACCCTCCACCTACCACACTTGCCCTCCACGTACCACACTACCCTCCACCTAACACAATACCTTCCCCTAACCACACTTCAAGTCCACCTCAGATACACGATGGAAGTGGCATGGATTTACTTCAGGCTTGAAATAAAGCCCCGTTGACTGGTGGATGGGCTCTTGAAAAGGGGGGTTTCATCAAGTTCAAATACCACCAGCTCAAGAAATGGTGGACGACTCTTCCTTCCTGTGTTCATAATGATCATTGATTATATACACACACACGCTCGTCTACAGGTGACATACCTTCATAGAAATTATACACACTCTCTCATCTGCAGGCGACAGATTTTCATAGAAATTATACACACACGCTCGTCTGTAGGTGACAGACCTTCATAGAAATTATACACACACGCTCGTCTGCAGGCGACAGATTTTCATAGAAATTATACACACTCTCGTCTGCAGGCGACAGATTTTCACAGAAATTATACACACTCTCTCATCTGCAGGCGACAGATTTTCATAGAAATTATACACACACGCTCGTCTGTAGGTGACAGACCTTCATAGAAATTATACACACTCTCGTCTGCAGGCGACAGATTTTCATAGAATGAACATGAAATAGGATCAGAGGTAAATTGAAATGGTTATCGAAACGTCTGATAATTCCTTCTTGATCGACTGTAATCACCAGCATTAAGAAGACTTAAGGCTTAAAGATATTCCACGACACACACACACACACACACACACACACACACACACACACACTCACACAGAGCAGCGTGTCTGTACTACATGCTTGTTTCTAACCCCGCGCACCAGGGCCGGAGGATTGTGTGGACCAGCACCAGTTCTGCTTCCTGGGGTCGCTGCTGGGGCTCTGCCGCACCAACCCGTCCTTCTACCTCATCTTCTGCTCCGACTCCTGCAGGAAGTTCCTGGACGTGTGCCGACAAGGTAAGGCGCCTCCCTCCCTCCCTTGCCCTTGTCTCCGGCAGAGAGAGAGAGAGAGAGAGAGAGAGAGAGAGAGAGAGAGAGAGAGAGAGAGAGAGAGAGAGAGCAGTATGACTGACCACATATAATGGAGAGCAAGGCCTGGCACATTCTGATTGGTTAGCATGATCTGCTAACCATACTCATCACTTAGCGTGATCTGCTGACCATACTCGTTAGTTAGCATGATCTCTTGACTATAGTCATCAGTTAGCACATCCTGCTAACCATACTCCTGAGTTAGCACATCCTGCCAATCATACTCATCAGTTAGCACATCATACCAACCATACTCATCAGTTAGCGCATACCGCTAACCATATTCATCGGCTAGCTCATCATACTAACTATACTCATCAGTTAGCACATTCTGCTAACCATACTCATCTGCTAGCACTTCATCATACTAACTATACTCATCAGTTAGCACATTCTGCTAACCATATTCATCTCCTAGCACCTCATCATGCTAACTGTACTCATCAGTTAGCACGTACTGCTAGCTTATCAGTCAGCAGAGATAGCAAGACGTGCTAATAACTTGTCTCGCCCCGCAGGTCGCAGCAGTACCGTGAGGGACCTCTGCAGTGCCCAGAGCCGTGGCCAAGGTAACTAAGACCCCCTGTAGCGAAGACCTGTCGTAGCAAAGACCCATGGTGACTAAGACCCCCTGTAGCGAAGACCTGTCGTAGCAAAGACCCATGGTGACTAAGACCCCCTGTAGCGAAGACCTGTCGTAGCAAAGACCCATGGTGACTAAGACCACCAGTTGCGAAGACCTGTCGTAGCAGAGACCCATGGTGACTAAGACCCCCAGTAGCGACGACCTGTCGTAGCAAAGACCCATGGTGACTAAGACCCCCTGTAGCGAAGACCTGTCGTAGGAAAGACCCTTGGTAACTAAGACCCCCCCCTCTCCCCCTTGTAGAATAGACCCATTGTAATTGAGAACAGTAACAAAGACCTATTGTGAGACATACTGTAACTTAGACCCTTTCCAACTAAGACCAATGGTAAGCAACCTGTAAGAAAGACCCAAGGTATAGGACCCTCTGTAACTTAAGACCTTCCCGTAAGAAAGACTCAAGTTGTCACTTAAGACCTTCTGTTACAACGACCTAACATACTTACGACCTTCTATAACAAAGACCCAAGTGTAACATCGGACCACCCCCCCTCCGTTGTAAAGACCCTGACTCCGCTAAAGTAAGACCATCTACAACAAAGACCCAACTTGAATCATCCTGTGGCAAAGACCCAAGGTAATTCAAGACCTTTCAAGAAGTAGGCAAGACTCAACATTACCCTGATAAATCAGGGAGTCGACTGGCCTCCATGTCTTGGAGACGGAGTCGACTGGCCTCCCATGTCTTGAGACGGAGTCCACTGGCCTCCATGTTTTGGAGACGGAGTATACTGGCCTCCCATGTCTTGGAAAGGAGTCGACTGGCCTCCATGTCTTGGGACGGAGTCGACTGGCCTCCATGTCTTGGGACGGAGTATACTGGCCTCCCATGTCTTGAGACGGAGTCGACTGGCCTCCCATGTCTTGGGACGGACTCTATTGGCCTCCCATGTCTTGAGACGGAGTATACTGGCCTTCTCTATGTCTGGGGACGGATAAGACCCTCTCGTATTGCTAGTGGTTTTCCACCATAGACACACTGTTTTCGAAGCCTCCTCACTTCAACCAGCTGGCTCACTTTGGCTCACCACCCCCTGGGTAAGACGACCCCACCCGCTCCACCCAAAGTCTCATTGCCAACGAGACTTTTTTTGGTGGGCGGAGTTCAGATGAACCCCTTGTCGTATCAGTTCGTCGTACTTCTCCTCGAGTGTCGTACTGTGAGCTACTCCGTCCTCTTAATCCGATCTCTGGAATAAATCTATGATTTACTTCACCCCAGACTTGGTCATAAGAGAGACGTACCGTGATGTGATCGAGCAGCAGACAAAAACGAGACGACACCTTAAGTTTAATTGAAGACCATGTCAGAAAGTTTTGAGTAACCTGTGAGTGATCAGATTAATCGTATGATCCATCTTGGTTTATTACATGTTTCCTATATAATCTCTCCAAGTCTTCGTCTTTCAGTCTTCTGTATTCTCCTATATGCACGATCTTATATCTGCCGACCTAACTCTTTATGGAAGGGAAAGACGATAGAAAGAGGGAAAGACGAGGGATGGAAGAGACTGCCACAGCTCATCTGTTCCAGGAATGGAAGGGGTAACATAGCCCTCTCCTCCTCAGTGTTTAATCCTTCGTACTAGAGAAGCTATAAGGTCTGAAATGTATAAAAAAAAACCCATCGTCATACTAACTCTTATTTGCATCACGGTATGACATCTAGTTCCCCCTCTTATATCTGCACCTGGGTTGGATGATGGTCGCAGCGTCAGTTCTTCGATGCTATGTTTTCTTTTTTTAAAGCCAAACCTGAGAGTATGTCTGCAGGGGAGTGGAGAGGGAACATTATAGTGTGTCCAGTGGCAAAAATTGTCCTACCCTTTTCGTGGGTCTTGATACGATTTTGACCCTGAGGTATAACAGGACTTAGAAAATGGATGATGCTGACAGAGAGTATACTTACTGAGCATACGCTGTTTGCTGAGTACTGCTGGGTCATTCGAATCTGCTTTAAACCCGCCATCTTCTATGTAGTGTTTATAAGGAATGTGTAAAGTGTTTGAACGCGGCTTCGCTCACACGAACTCATGGTTCTTTGGTATTCGAATCTTGCATATTTTTTTCATCATTTTTCTATTACCTGGCATTAAGTTCTACACTTATTTATTTATTGATTTGTTTATTTATTTTAATCTATTTATGTTTATGCTTATTTATTCATTTATTTATCTTTTTTTTCAGGGGGCAGGGGGATCATTTTACTTCATAGAGTTTAACCTGCTTTACATCTTGTTGATTTTTAATACTTTGTAAACTCAAGTTGAAACCTAAGTACTTAGAAGGCTCTAGTTAAGCCCATAGTGCTAGGTAAACTCTAGTTAAGACCTTAGTACTTGATAAACTCTAGTTAAGCCCATAGTATAAACTCTAGTTATGTATAGTATTAACTCTAGTTAAGACCTTAGTACTAGGTAGACTCCAGTTAAGACCTTAGTACTTAGTAAACTCTAGTTAATACCTTATTGCTTAGTAAACTCTAGTTAAGACCTTCTCCAGTCGGACTGTGGTAACTGATTAAGGTTGTGCGAGGCTCTCCATCTTCAGTAGAGTCAGGATAATTTGGTGTGTATCTCTAACTTTCTCTTGTGGAAACTTGTAGATGGAAATCGCAGTTTCAAGAAAAGTAATATTTTTTCTCCTCATTTCTTTTCCTTTTTTTTTTTTTTTTTTTGGCAGACATCGACTGTGGTGTGGACCCGACCCAGGGCGTCATCGAGAGAAGCAGCGGCGCCCACACGCCCCTGTGGAGGAGGGGAGGTCGGGCCCTTCACGAAACCCGAGAAGAAACTGGAAGCTTTTATGGAGTCCAGGAAACTCGCAACAATACCTCAGAAACTTATGGCCACGATAGAAGGGCGATGGACAGTACACGAAGAGGCAGAGACGACGTCAGCCTCATGGAACTTCTGGTTGGTACTGGGAGGGAATTACTGGACTGCGTCTCAAAAACTCTCTTCAACTCTGAGTGGGAGAGCTTGGGAAGCGAGGGGCAAAACGTCATAGGCCAGGATGAAGACAGCTGTCCCTTCACTCGCCGCTCGAAGACGCCTAGGGATGTCGCTGAGGAGGAACACATCCTTCCCGACGACGAAGACTTAGTCAATGGGGAGACAGGACACCCGGACATCTTGGACTTTGAGGAGGAGGAGGATCCTCCTCACCAGATTCCTCTTGAATATGAGGAGGAGATGCGACAGTTTGACGGAGAGCTGCCCGATGAAAACAACACCACCACCACCGACAACATCACCAGTATCTGCGAGGTGTCCCTCACGGAGACCGTGAGTGTCGACGTGTGTTCCTTCGTCACGGGCATTGCCATCGCCATTTTGGTCTACGAACTCATAATAGATCCCGAGAATCCGCCAGGGCAGGCAATAACCCCAGTGCCTCCGATGATACCTATGTTTCCGACCTTACCTACGGTTCTATCGACGCCTCCAACGCCGGCGCCTTCTTCGCCCAGTCCGTCGCCAACGCCTTCTTCCAACCCGACGCCAACTCCCCAAATGTCCGTCACGTCCGTCGCAACGCCGGACCCGATAGTAGAGGCGCGGGTGCGGGCGTTCGTGCCATACTGCACGGGCGCGGGTTACCTAAGCCTAGTGGAGCGCCTGAAGAGGTTGGTCAACAGGAACACCGGCCGACCGCTGAATCCCGTCGCTGCCTCGCTGGCTGTCGCGGTCAACTTCTGCAAGGTGGGGGTCGCTCCTGCCACGTGTGTTGCTCTAGTGACGTGTGGCCCCATGTAGTGTTGCTCTGGTGACGTGTGGCCCCATGTAGTGTTGCTCTGGTGACGTGTGACCCCATTTAGTGTTGCTCTAGTGACGTGTGACCCCATGTACTGTTGCTCTGGTGACGTGTGGCCCCATGTAGTGTTGCTCTGGTGACGTATGACCCCATTTAGTGTTGCTCTGGTGACGTGTGACCCCATGTAGTGTTGCTCTGGTGACGTGTGACCCCATTTAGTGTTGCTCTGGTGACGTGTGACCCCATGTAGTGTTGCTCTGGTGACGTGTGACCCCATGTAGTATTGCTCTGGTGACGTGTGGCCCCATGTAGTGTTGCTCTGGTGACGTGTGACCCCATGTAGTGTTGCTCTGGTGACGTGTGACCCCATGTAGTGTTGCTCTGGTGACGTGTGGCCCCATGTAGTGTTGCTCTGGTGACGTGTGGCCCCATGTAGTGTTGCTCTGGTGACGTGTGGCCCCATGTAGTGTTGCTCTGGTGACGTGTGGCCCCATGTAGTGTTGCTCTGGTGACGTGTGGCCCCAAGTAGTGTTGCTCTGGTGACGTGTGGCCCCATGTAGTGTTGCTCTGGTGACGTGTGGCCCCATGTAGTGTTGCTCTGGTGACGTGTGGCCCCATGTAGTGTTGCTCTGGTGACGTGTGGCCCCATGTAGTGTTGCTCTGGTGACGTGTGGCCCCATGTAGTGTTGCTCTGGTGACGTGTGACCCCATGTAGTTGTTGTGGCCCCATGTAGTGTTGCTCTGGTGACGTGTGGCCCCATGTAGTGTTGCTCTGGTGACGTGTGGCCCCAAGTAGTGTTGCTCTGGTGACGTGTGGCCCCATGTAGTGTTGCTCTGGTGACGTGTGGCCCCATGTAGTGTTGCTCTGGTGACGTGTGGCCCCATGTAGTGTTGCTCTGGTGACGTGTGGCCCCATGTAGTGTTGCTCTGGTGACGTGTGGCCCCATGTAGTGTTGCTCTGGTGACGTGTGACCCCATGTAGTGTTTCTCTGGTGACGTGTGACCCCATGTAGTGTTGCTCTGGTGACGTGTGACCCCATGTAGTGTTGCTCTGGTGACGTGTGGCCCCATGTAGTGTTGCTCTGGTGACGTGTGGCCCCATGTAGTGTTGCTCTGGTGACGTGTGGCCCCATGTAGTGTTGCTCTGGTGACGTGTGACCCCATGTAGTGTTGCTCTGGTGACATGTGACCCCATGTAGTGTTGCTCTGGTGACGTGTGACCCCATGTAGTGTTGCTCTGGTGACGTGTGACCCCATGTAGTGTTGCTCTAGTGACGTGTGGCCCCATGTAGTGTTGCTCTGGTGACATGTGACCCCATGTAGTGTTGCTCTGGTGACATGTGACCCCATGTAGTGTTGCTCTGGTGACATGTGACCCCATGTAGTGTTGCTCTGGTGACATGTGACCCCATGTAGTGTTGCTCTGGTGACATGTGACCCCATGTAGTGTTGCTCTGGTGACATGTGACCCCATGTAGTGTTGCTCTGGTGACGTGTGGCCCCATGTAGTGTTGCTCTGGTGACGTGTCATGAGGGTAGTACTTCCCTGGGCGGCTGCTGCTTACAACTTGCTGACACGGAAAGATCACTGCCCTAGTGGTCCATTGCCACCTCTGCCGGAGAGAGAGAGAGAGAGAGAGAGAGAGAGAGAGAGAGAGAGAGAGAGAGAGAGAGAGAGTATCTAAGTGTACCTTCGACGAGACTTTGCCGTAATGGTAGAGCTAGCGCGTAGCGCTCACCGCTTGTTTGCGGTGTATAGTGACAGTTGTGGTGTTTGGTGATGTCTATGACGTCTTCATGATGACGTCTGTGGTTCCTCATGACGTGGTCGTGGTGACGTCTATGATTCCTGATGACGTCTTCGTGATGACGTCTATGCTTCCTGATGACGTCTTCGTGATGACGTCTATGGTTCATGATGACGTTTTCGTGATGACGCCTGTGGTTCCTGATGACGTCTTCATGATGACGTCTGTGGTTCCTGATGACGTGGTCGTGGTGACGTCTATTCTTCCTGATGACGTCTTCGTGATGACGTCTATTCTTCCTGATGACGTCTTCGTGATGACGTCTATGGTTCATGATGACGTTTTCGTGATGACGCCTGTGGTTCCTGATGACGTCTTCATGATGACGCCTGTGGTTCCTGATGACGTCTTCATGATGACGCCTGTGGTTCCTGATGACCTCTTCGTGATGACGTCTGTGCTTCCTGATGACGTCTTCGTGATGACGTCTATGCTTCCTGATGACGTCTTCGTGATGACGCCTGTGGTCCCTGATGACGTCTTCGTGATGACGTCTGTGGTTCCTGATGACGTCTTCATGATGACGTCTGTGGTTCCTGATGACGTTTTCGTGATGACGTCTTCGTGATGACGTCTGTGGTTCCTGATGACGTCTTCATGATGACGTCTGTGGTTCCTGATGACGTTTTCGTGATGGCGTCTTCGTGATGACGTCTGTGGTCCCTGATGACGTCTTCGTGATGACGTCTGTGGTCCCTGATGACGTCTTCGCGATGACGTCTGTGGTAGGCCCGTTATCTCAGCTGGGCTCAGGCATTGATTAACCCTGCGCCTCTTGCCTCCCTCAGGAGGGCGTGGGATCCCGGGAGGACATCTTGACCTCAGTGCCAGCGGCCCCGCCCAGCTTCCAAGTCCCGTCGATAGAGGACATCCTCCGGGACGACGACGAGGCTAAGATATCCCTCACGGCCCCCGACCGCTGGCCAGGAATCGTAAGCAATGAATCCTTCGCTTTCTGTGACTCAGGTTATGTCCTTCATCCTGGGATGAATAAGGGTTTTTAGCGTCCCTCCTCCTGGGATAGGAAAGGTCTAGTAGGCTCTTCGTCCTAGGATAGGTGAGGTCTAGTACGTCCTTCATCCTGGGATGAAAAAAGGTTTTCCTTTATCGTTCCTCCTCCTGGGATAGGAAAGGTCTAGTAGGCTCTTCGTTCTAGGATGGGTAAGGTCTAGTACGTCCTTCATCCTGGGATGAAAAAAGGTTTTCCTTCATCGTTCCTCATCCTGGGATAGGAAAGGTTTAGTAGGCTCTTCGTCCTAGGATGGGTAAGGTCTAGTACTTCCTTCCTTCATCCTGGGATGGAACGGGTGTTGTAGTATGTCCTCCATCCTGGAATAAGAAAGGTTTAAGCGCCTCTTGCTTGGTGGAGTGGCTTGTGAGACAGGATCATGCACCAGGTTGCTGCAGGCTGCAACCCCATTCAGAACATCGTAAGATATTTGTGTGTGGGACAGATGGACAGATGGTGAGCTCCGCCGGTGAGTCAAATGGAGTAGAAAAACAAAAACAAAAAAAAAAGCACATAAGATGATACAGATGGGTCATTCAAGAGAATCTACGGTGCTGATGGGTGAGTAGTTTACGAATGTAGTGTTAGAGACGGTTCTACAGGTGTGCAGTGCTGTAGGACGTGGGTAGAGGCACAACACGGTGGAATGAAGATTAAAGAAGGTGGGTTGAAGAGAGAGAGAGAGAGAGAGAGAGAGAGAGAGAGAGAGAGAGAGAGAGAGAGAGAGAGAGAGAGAGAGAGAGTTTGAAAGCAGAAGCTGGAATTAACAGACTACTAATGAACAGAGGATGAATATTGTGGAACATAGTTTCTTCCACGGGCACACTGAAATCATGAATGTATCTGACTAAAGGGAAAGTAAAATGGGGATTTCAGGAAGAAAATGGATAGAGATTGAAAGGAGAATGATAAGCCATACCGAAAGAAATTAAAGATATGTAGAAGAGAGATGCTTGTAAGGAGCCAGAGCGTATGAGACAAGCCTGTACAATAGGTAGAAAGGATGGTAGATGATAGATCGTTCATCCACAGGAGTTCAGATGAAGGCACAAGGAGTAGAGGTGGATTGCTATGAGAGGACTGATACAGCCTTGGGGATATGTTACAGACGAAGTGTGAGATATGAAAAAGGGATCGAATGCAATGTGGGCTTTGTGTTCTGTGAGACGCACATCAGAACACCGACAGATGGGATTGAGGATGTGTGTGTGTGTGTGAGGATGTGTGTGTGTGTGTGTGTGTGTGATCTGAGAGGCTGTAGTCTGTACCTGGTCCATCCCAGGAGAGAACGGAGGCATTCTTTACCTATGTTAAACCCACAGTTGGTCTGTTAGCTAACAGGCCACGCCTGCGTTTTCGTCGACTTTCTGTTACAGTTTCACTTAAGAAGAAAAAATTTGTGTTATGAAGACGCGCCGTAGAGCCAATAAGACCTCATAGCTCATCTCCTGTCTTGTGATGAGAGTAATCAGGGAATATAATAGCACTATAGACCATGATTAGATATCTATAGATAAATGGTTATAGAAGATGTCCAAACTGGGAACTAAGGCACCATAATCACTTCCTCCATAGATGACACCGTTCGGGTAGAGGTTTCCTCACACCCGAACATTCAACCTTTCTGTTTTTCCCCCTCCCTCATCTGTTGATCAGAGTCACCCGGCGTTGTACCTGTACCAAGGAGGGAACGTCCCACCACCACCACCACCTCCTCCTCCGTCACCCACCAACGTCACCATCGTCACCACCGTCACCTTGGGCGGGGTCGTCGTCTCCAACGGCACGCAGGTCGTCCCAGGTGAGTACTGCCCCAAGGGAGGGAAGGCAAGTGGGTCGGTGGAGACTGGCTATGAGAACGAATGATCCTAATGAAGGATTTAAAAGGAGTTCGAAGCTTTTTAAAAAGAGTTCTCTTAAGGCTAAGGCATCGTAAAGTGTTCACGAATGTACACACACACACACACACACACACCCACACACACACACACACACACACACACGAGTTTTGCTTTATGATAATAATCTTCGAGTGTGAAAGTCTATACTGACAAAGTTTTGCTGCAGAACATCTCTAAACTGACTTAAATGGCCTGGAAGAGTTCAGGGGCTGGAATGTTTCCATTCCTGAAGGCTATAAATGGTTCTTGTTTCCCCTCTTACTCTCCTACTTCTATGACAACTCCTGCCGGAGATACTGACTGGCAAGTCTGATGTTTCAGGTGATGGGATCCCCCCTGAAGGTACTGCCCCAGCTGGTGGTAGTGATGGAGCTCCTCCTGCTGGTGGCGATGGCGATGTAGCCGCTAGTGATGGAGCTGCCGCTGGTGACGATGGCGGAGGAGCCGCTGGTGATGACGGAGGAGCTGGCGTCGACGGGGCGAAGCGAGGACCAAGGCCAGTGACGGCGGAGACCTTGGGTAATCGAAATGCCTTCTCCTGTGGCGGGGCGCTCATCTCGCCCTACCACGTCCTCACGGCAGCCCACTGCCTCATTGAGCGCGGCATCACCCAGACACCCAGGGTCGCGTTCTCCAAGTAAGTATCAACTGACCTGAGGCACACACACACACACACACACACACCCATGGGGAATCTCCTCACCCTGGCTGACCAACGCTGTTTCAAGACTCACTCACTCGCTCCGTCTTGACACTCGTTTGAAAGATAAAGCCAAACATTTATCGTTTTCATTTAGACACAAATTCTCACACTGTCACGTTTTGCTGTAAAGAAAGTTCCTTGTTGAGTTTCCTCACAGCCCGTGTCTCTTCACAGGTTTTATATTCAGAATCTTTGCAGTTCTTGTCACTCTTCACAGTCGCTGTTCTAGTACCCTCAGACTTCGTCACTGTCCACAGTCGCTCTTCTAGTACCCTTAGACTTCGGTCACTGTCCACAGTCGCTCTTCCAGTACCCTCAGGCTTCGTCACTGTACACAGTCGCTCTTCCAGTACCCTCAGACTTCGTCACTGTCCACAGTCGCTCTTCCAGTACCCTCAGACTTCGTCACTGTCCACAGTCGCTCTTCCAGTACCCTCAGGCTTCGTCACTGTACACAGTCGCTCTTCCAGTACCCTCAGACTTCGTCACTGTCCACAGTCGCTCTTCTAGTACCCTCAGACTTCGTCACTGTCCACAGTCGCTCTTCCAGTACCCTCAGACTTCGTCACTGTACACAGTCGCTCTTCCAGTACCCTCAGACTTCGTCACTGTCCATAGTCGCTCTTCCAGTACCCTCAGGCTTCGTCTCTGTACACAGTCGCTCTTCCAGTACCCTCAGACTTCGTCACTGTCCACAGTCGCTCTTCCAGTACCCTCAGATTTCGTCACTGTACACAGTCGCTCTTCTAGTACCCTCAGACTTCGTCACTGTCCACAGTCGCTCTTCCAGTACCCTCAGACTTCATTACTGTACACAGTCGCTCTTCTAGTACCCTCAGACTTCGACATTGCTCACAGTCGCTCTTCCAGTCCTCTCAGAGTTCGTCAGTATTCACAGTCCTTTCTAAACTCACCTCACCGTTGATCAGTGTTCACAAACCGCTGGACAGCCCGTTACAACAACGCCTGCTGATGCGTCTCTCCTCAGGCCTTCTGTGGTCCGTCTGGGCGAGGTGGACTTCGAGAGGGCGGATGAGAGCCAGGCCTTCGACTACGAAGTGGAGGGAATACAAGTGCATGAGAATTACGTCCTCCCGGCCAAGTACAGCGACATCGCCATCATCACCTTAAAAGATAAGGTCAGAATCTCTCCACCATTCTCGTAGTATAGGTGAACCACGCACCCTTCATTGTGATCACAATGAAAAATATTACAGTCTTCAACGCTGGTTAAGATGTTAACCGAGTCTCTTATTAATACGATACACCAGGAATGTACTGTAACGTTTTCTTTATTAGGCCCATAGCGTACTTGGTCTGTCCTAAAGGGATAAAATGGGATATATTGGGATTGCTCTCACTGCAGGTTGAATTTACGTCCGCCCTTCGACCCTTCTGTTTGCCCCGGCAGCAGCGCGACCTTGTAGGGCGGTTGTGTACCGTCTCCGGCTGGGGCAGGACGCGAGACGGTAGGTGACGCTGGTATTTCGTAGTAAGTAGTCCTGGTAGTGGTGGTAGTAGGTCCTGGTGGTGGTGGTGGTAGATCCTAAAGGTGATCCAGATCAGGATTGTAGGACCAGAAGTGGTAGTAGGTTCTGGTTGTGGTAGTAGGTCATGGTAGTGGTGGTAGCAGCTGGTAGTTTGAAGTTAGGTCCTGCTAATGGTGGTAGGTGCTGATAGAGTTGGTACCAGCGGGTCAGGTAGTCCTCATGTGACTCTACTGGCGCGCGCTTGCGCGCGCCACCGCCGCCTCTCGAGTGACAACATTTCTGGTCACAAGAACCACAACGACATATTCAACAAAACTTAGATGTCTGAAAACATGAGCTTCCTGGGGTGTGACTGGTGGACTCGTTCTTACAATTCGCATCAAAACAGTAGTCGTGTTGGTACTGGGTAAGAGTAACAGTGTGGCTAATTGTGGCAGAAGTGGCAGTGATATGTCCTGTTATGTGCAGTGTCTGTTACCTTAAGGGCTGGAGTAACATACTCTTCCTTCACACCCGTTCTTGGCCTGCCCTTAGGGCCGCTGTCGACGGTGCTGCACAACCTGGAGGTGGAAGTCGTCTCGAACCAGGAATGTAACACTGTCTACTCCACCAGCGAAGGCACCAGGCCCTACTTCGAGATCCAGTACCCGCAAGGAATCAACGACTTGATCCTGTGCGCTGGCAAGATCAATGATGTGTGCAGGGTGAGTGTTGGTGGTGGTGGTGGTGTGGTGTGTTGCTGATTGCCAGAGGTGAGTGTGGTCTCTAGGGAGATGACGATGACACAACTGACGCTGGCGATGACGGAAAGTTGTCGAGGGATTACAAGCCACTTGTCTTGTCCCCACGAGAGGCTGTATATGGTACTAAAATCTCGTTGTATGCTTGCCTTCATTTGCAGGAGATGCGACAGGATAGTAATTAGGGTGTTCCTCTTCCCCCCCCTACAGGGTGATTCCGGTGGCCCGCTGGTACTGGAGGAAGATGGTATCCTGCAGGATGTGGGTGTCGTCAGTACCGGGTACGGCTGCGGGGGTGTCCTGTTCCCGGGGATATACACCCGCGTCGACCAGTTCACGAGCTGGGTAGACGACGAGATCTATGGCGGATGCTCCCTGCTCGTTTAGCCAGACGAGGAGACACTCACGACCGAGACTGTATTGATCGCATCTCAACATCTACACGAAAGACCAGATCTGGCGGTGGCTGCCCTCCAGCTGCCAACCAGCTCTGTCTAATGATCTCTACGTTGGAGAACCAGCCGTTGACATTGAAGTATCTGATCTTTATATGCCATCATTGTTGTACAAGGAGTCATATATCATCAACCCAGGCCAATAATTCTTCCCTCGGTAGTTCACATAAATAGATTATTGTCTGAAGTTGTGATAGGCTTTCTCAGGCCTACTTTTAGCAGGCGTGAGGCAAGTGTTTCTTTCCTAGGGCAACGAAAGAGGAAACTACACTCCATTTCAGGAGGTGAGGTAAACATTGAGGTCCTTCGTTAGTTTCTCCGGACGGTGAGTCCTTAGCATACCAGGACACCACGCTTACGCTCAGCTTATGGTAAACCATTCCAAAGAATGATGGTCCGTGGTAAGATCACTGGTCCTTGGAAGAACGTGATATTCTTTATAGAATTTGACAGAGGATTTGATTCTCTGTCGTAATGCGTGATACGCTGGAGTTCCTCATGTATATATTTTGGGATGTAGAGATACTTAGAGTACTGCTAACTAAGCTATAGGTAAGAGACACACTAGTCCACATTTCAAGAAGGTGCAGACTTTGAAGTGACTGTCGGTTCTAGGACCATAAAGAGACTCAGATAGTCTAAAAGATCCAGGACTCGGCAGACTTGAAGGTTTTGGATGACAAGAATTCACGAGGCTTGGGCGACTCAAAGTTCCGGAATGCCGTTAAAACTTGAAAAGTTCCTATTCACCCTATTGCAGATGAGAGTGTGTATAATCATGATGATTATGAACGCAGGAAGAAAGAGTCGTCCACCATTTCTTGATCTGGTGGTATTTTAACTTGATCAAACACTTTTAACCCCACCCACCAGTCAACGGGGCTTTATTTCATTTCAAGCCTTAAGTAATCCATGCCACTTCCATCGTGTATCTGAGGTGGACTTGAAGTGTGGTCAGGGGAAGGTAGTGTGGTAGGTGGAGGGTAGTGTGGTACGTAGAGGGTAATGTGGTAGGTGGAGGGTAGTGTGGTAGGTGGAGGGCAAGTGTGGTATAGAGAAGGTAGTATGATACGTGGAAGGTCATGTGTGGTACGGGGAAGGTAGTGTTGTTACGTGGAGGGTTGTGTGGTACGTGGAGGGTAGTGTATATCAACTGACATATTTTCTCTTGTGTGTCCCCTGATGATGTGATTATTACACGAAAGTGCTCTTGGGAACTTATCGTGTTTTATTTTCCCCGTGGACTCATAGGAATATATATATATATATATATATATATATATATATATATATATATATATATATATATATATATATATATATATATATATATATATATATGTGTGTGTGTGTGTGTGTGTGTGTGTGTGTGTGTGTGTGCCTTACAATGTAAACAAAGATAGCGTCAACACTCACCTTCATCCCCGTCACTGCTCACACCGCCGATGGCCACAACTGCAAGAGAAACAAACAGTTTCTGTTGTACTACATCTTGGGAATATTGTGGCCAGTATTAATGATCATTTCTAAAGTTACGTAAATTCTATGGCTTTACACACAGGCTGGGGAACCCCGGGAATGATTGTATGACTCACGTGGGAAGCTGAAATATCCTTCAAGTCTGGACATAGTAAAGTGCAACCCATGATTTTTGTGTTGATATTTAACCCCTGGTTTTGGAGATGCTTGGACATGACTGGTGTTCCAATACTACCTCCACAGATCCCTAACGTTGGCATTATTGTGTTCAAAAGAGTTCAACAGAAAGAAAATGGGACCATGATATTGTGAGAGCGTGTACACGTTCTTTGGATTACATTTTGAACTCTTGAAGAACGTGTTCAACATTTTCTGACCTGATTTGATGACGTTGCCTGGGCTGAATGACCCTGTCAGTTGATATGCCTAAGGCCCAAATGATAATAATAACCAGTCAACTATGGGAAAAGATAACGTGAAAGATTTCAACTCAAAAAAAGAGATCAGAAGGTGCCAGGTGAGGAGTGCTCATTCTCCTCGAAGGCTCAGGCTAGGGCGTCCGTATGTGTGTGGGTGTACCAAGATGAGAAGAATAGAGAGATAGATGATATGTTTCAGGAAAGGCACCTAGATATTCTGTCTCGGAGTGGAACAAACCTCAGGGGTAAGGATGGTTTGGGAATCATTTTAGGGGTAAAGTCAGGGGTTAGTGAGAGGGTGAGAGCTTAGGAAAGGGTAGCACTACTGCGGAAGCAGGAGTTGTGGGAATGTGTGAAAGAGTGTAAGGAAGTGGGTCCCACCCAGACTGATGTGGGTAAAATGAAATCGGATTACGAGAATTGGACGACCATTAGTGGTCATGTACCGGGCCATGAGAAGAATGATGAAGTGAGGTGTTTTGGGAGCAGCTGAGTGTGTCAGCAGTTTTCATGCCAACGACTGGGTATTAATGATGGTAAATTTAAATGGGAAGGCAGTAAATGTGGCAATTCAGGGTATAATTAGGGGGCGTGGGATACACAGTAAGGTGAATAGAAATAGTGAACAGTTTGTGGAGTTGTGTACTGGGAAAAGAAGTGTTGACTGGGAATATCTGGTTTAAAAAGAGGCACATATATAAGTACACGTGGGTGAGTAGGAAAGATGGTCAATGGGATTATATACCTGGATTACATACTGACTGACAGCCGTGCAAAAGAGAGACTCTTGGATATGAATGTGCTAAAAGGGCAAGTGGGTGGATGTCAGATCATTATTTGGCGGAGGCAAGGGTGAAGATTGGTCGAGATTTTGGGATTAAATGTGTGAAAGCCATGTCCAATCTAAAGTGAAATGAGGCGATATGGTATACAAAGGTCGACATGCTTACGCTGGACTGAATATTGAGAATCTTGTTGGAAGTATTGCAGTGGCAGGTTTCTCCTGATCCCAGGAAACCATTTATGTTCCCCTATATATCATTTGGGTCATCTCTCTCTGGTCTAGTGTTTACAAGATATATCTCAACTTTATGCAACTGAATTCAGACAGCGACAGACCATTGGGTTCTAACGAGGCTGTTTGTGATCGTGGAAGATATCATCAGAAATTCATGGATCGAGATGAGAGAAACTGAAAGACATGTAAAAAAAAATAATGATTTCGTGTAGTCCTTCGTTAGGACTTGGCAGCTGCACCAGTGGATGTTGTGCCCACTGGGTGATGTTTGCTGCCACCTTGACACAATATCCACTTACACACTTTTATATCAATGCCTATTATCATTATTATCATTATTATTATTATTATTATTATTATTATTATTATTATTATTATTATTATGATTATTATCATTATTATCATTATTATTATTATTATTATTATTATTATTATGATTATTATGATTATTATCATTATTATCATTATTATTATTATTATTATTATTATTATTATTATTATTATTATTATTATTATTATTATGATTATTATCATTATTATTATTATTATTATTATTATTATTATTATTATTATTATTATTATTATTATTATTATTATCATTATTATCATTATCATTACTACTATCAATATTGTTGTTGTTGTTATTGTTGTTGTTGTTGTTATATTATTATCATTATCATTATTATCATTATCATTATTATTATCATTATTATTACTATTATCAATATTGTTGTTGTTATTGTTGTTGTTATCATTATTATTATTATTATCATTATTATTATTATTATTATTATTATTATTATTATTATTATTATTATTATTATTATTATTATCATTATTAATATTATTATCGTTATTATTATTGTTGTTGTTGTTGTTATTATTATCATTATTATTATTATTGTTATCATTATCATTATTATTATCCTTCTATAGGACTAGATGGCACTTATAGGTATTAAGATGATTACTATATAGGAACTTTATACAGTCAAAAATCAAACAGGGTTGCAAGCCTGATGACCTGACTTATAGGTCGCTGGCTGTTAAACCCAACAAAACAAAACAAACATATACAACAGAAAGTACAGGAAAATACAGTTGAACTGAATACAAACTGAAATTATTTCCTATTGACTAAACTTAATTATTAAGGACATATGCATAGTAATTAGTTTGACATTTGTGTAACGTTCGGATATATGACCGTGGAAGTAGGCAGCATGGCTAAGATACTGGATCATGTCGTAGGTTATCCCCCTGGGTTCCAGGCTGGAACCTTTACAGGATTTTAGGACAAGAAGTAATTCCTTAAGGGTAAAGGTATTATTATATGGTATATTGTCATCTTCTGTGGCAAAGTCAATCAGTGTCAGCTCGGCCTGACGTTTGTGGTATAAAAACTGTCGGTGGTAATTGGCCGAGCTACTTATGTCTGAGAATCTCCTGGCGATAGTTAGTGTTGGCTGTGTCAACTGGGTCGTCTATAGTGCCGTCTTGTGTGGTAAGTTGGGGGATGGAAGGTTGTTTGTATTTTCTTGTTATTCTCTTAATTGTGGACCAGACCTGACTGCTGGGCTGGGCGTGTCCTTATTGACAGTTGAAACATAGCCTCGCCAGGAGTCTATTTTGGCTTGTCTTATTGTTCTCCTTGCCTGAGCCCTCGCTTGTTTATATGCAATGAAGTTGTTATCTGAGGCTCTTTGTCGACAATCGTATATCTCCTATTGCGCTCACATTTAGGCAGTCTGGTGTCCACCAAGGAACTCTGTGGTTTGTGGATATTGTAGGCATCTTAGGAATAGAGGCCTCAGCAGCCCTGAGGATGGTACTAGGTACACTATTGACCTTTGAGTCAATATCATCTCCGGATATATCTAAGAGGACTTGTGTTGAGAATGACTCCCAATCTGCTTTCTTATAATCAAATCTAAACGGAGACGATCTGATAACATTGTGGCATGTATAAGAAAGATAGGGAGTCGTCATAAGTACCCCAGGTGATATCATTTAGTATATCTGACAAAGATAAGTCGATGGCTGAGATGTTTCCTGTCCGATCATCTACACGAGTTCCACTACCATCGTTCAGAAGAGCGAGATTCGAATTGATAATATAATTTACCATTTGTTTCTCGCGAGAGTCTGCCTGTATACTTCCCCACTGATGATGATGAGCGTTAAAGTCTCCAAGAATTAGTTTTGTTGTGGGGTAATTGACAAAAAAAAGCGAAGTAAACTCATCAAGTGCATTGGAACCCGGGCAGTAAATTGAATAAATGGTCAGGTAGGTGTTATTAGATTTGACTCTACATGCGACAGCTTCTAGAGTAGAATTTAAAGTCACTCCTGTATGGGGTAAGCTTTGGTGTACATAAATGGCTACGTCGCTCGCCGTCAATAGGTTTCGTAATAAATCTAGCAGCGATCACTTCCTCGTCTGTAGGTTCCTTCACTATGTCGTCCTCGCTCATGCCCATGACATTAAGACAGAAGATTACTCCTCTTTATGAATTCATGGTCACCGGAATGGAAGCCACAACATTGTAAGAATGGAACTTTCTCGGCTTAAGTAAGTCTGCCACTTGATTTGATGACTTAGGTTTGACAACATTACCACTAGCCAGTTTCCTTAACATTACAACAGCACCAGCCTGGCTGACTGGCCATCAACCACTTACTTTATGAGGAAGGGGTTGAGGGAAGCTCAGAGTTGTTGAACCAGTCGCATGTAACATGACAAATTCATCATTTATGGACTTTATGTGTAGCATGAGTCGGTCACCACCACTATCCCCTACGGAAGTAGTGGTTGGCTTACAAGAGTCCATGCCAGTAGGGCTAGGCCCCAGATTCTGGGGATGGCGTACCACCCCACACAAAAGGTACTTTCAACACCTTACCTCTTCCCTATAGAAAATATACGAGGCAGCTGATCAGACAGAAAAGTGCCCCAAAGTAGGTACGGACGCACCAAGCCGGTTTGAGTTCTCCCGCGGTCACCTCTCAATTGGTCGCACAATTCTGTCTAGCCAGCCTACGTAAGATGCACCAGTGGTCCAGCAACACCAGAAACACCGGTCAACACTCACATACCTGTAAACACACACAAAAAAGAAAACACACAAAAATATAAACAAATAAAATTTTGGTAAGGGAAATGCTTCACTAAGCTAAAAGCTAAGCTGAGCAAAAGAAAGAAAAAAAAGAATGTTATTAAGGGAAACCCTCTTTTACCAGTTCTTGCGAGTAGACGAAGCAGGAACATGTGATATATACATATAGTATACACCCTCACAGCATGGAATAAACACATTACCATAGGCGTATCTAAGGTGTAGTGGGGTAACAGTTCCCCTCTGAACCATAGGCCGACAATAAACTTGATGGTGATTTATATATGTATTTAGTTTCCCGCTCATTTTCATGTTATAACCTCTGGAAGTTCTAATCTTGTGTCTTTCAAAGAATTATTCTTTGTTGACGTCATCAGACTGTATTACAAGCTTAAAGGTTGTGATCATCATGTTTGATTACATGTCATGACCTCTGTTCTACTGCATCTTCTGAGGAGCTCGTTAGTAGTAGTTGACATTATCAAACTGGTCTAAAAAGAAGACTGTGATTGGGTCATTCCTTGTCCATCTCTCTACCATATAACTCCTCTCATATAAAATCTTCTATACTGGCTTATGTGGGACGAGAACAGTTGGCTGCATACTTCCATGGTCGTATATCCGAACGTTACACAAATGTCAAACTAAAGATGTTTTTCAGAAAAAAAATGTATCTCATCTTTATGGAAAAAGTTCGGTGCTTATAATATTAATGTGTCTGTAAATCTTAACTTTTCTACATTGGTGCTAATTAATATGCATATCTCCTCGATAACTGTGTTTAGTCGATATGAAATAATTTGTTTTGTATTTAGTTCAACTGAATTTTTGAACTTTCTGTTGTTTATAGTCTACCTTGCCTTTTCTACCATAAAGAATGTATTTGAGGACTACGTTGGAAGCATATGTTGTTTTATACTTAAGTTTAATCCTCCATGAAATAGTTATACATATTCATCATGTACGTATTTATTCAAATAAATCTAAATCTATATCCATACTTCATACCAGAAACAATCTACCATTATTTATTGTTCATATTTTTGATGAAAGTAAATCTACTTTCATCACCTCCTCGTGTAAATAATGTTCTATGTGTAAATGATATGCAAATACGTAAATAATGCACATATGATAAAAGATATGGATGAAGAAGTAAGTAGATGATACGTTTTTGTGTGTCATGACAATGGATGAAGCAATTCATTACATTATACACTACACTACACTACACTACATCAGTTACCCCCTAATATCCAGCTCTGTGCCACACACTTCCGGCATCCATGCCCGAGCAAGGGTTGTTATTCATTTCTGACTCGACCACCACAGCGAAAAGTTCTCGCCTCTCCAGCTCCACTATTTCCTCTGGTTTAACCGCTGATCCCGACTGACAGTTAATAGCAGGCTCGCCTGACCGTCTATAGACCCACCTGGGCCGAGATATACCGTCGACTCTGGTCGACCACAGATACTGTGAGACACGTCTGATGAAGCAGGGTTATTAGGGTTGATACACAGAGATTCTCCCACGGCATTAGGACCTCCCGTTGGAGACCCTTTTACTGCTGAGGGTCTTCCGCCATTCAAGCCTGGTCCTGTACATTTATCGGACCCTTTCTCTCGCTACTTTTCATCCTTTTCCCGCTGTCGTGGAGGGGCCCCACTGGATCTTACGGCGTAAGTAGGGTCAGTAGTAGCCCCATGAGCGCCTCTGGCGCTGTACACCTCACTTAGAATGGAGTTTGTCTAGGGATAGCGGAAATGATGCCAAGATCAGCATCCTCCCCAGTCCATGAGTGGATACTAGGAGTGCCGAGCAATACCCAGGCCTGCGAACCCCCCTTCTCCAAAGAATGGAGCCAAAACCAGCACCGAAGACAACTCAAAACCCGCGCAAGTGACCACGATCACAGACATGATACCCAAGATTCAGGCCACACAGCTCTCCAATGCTGATGGGATGTGTCCTACAGCAGGTAGCCACTACTCCTGCCAAAGCCACAGAAGAGAGCCACACGGAGGGAGTTCCACCCGACCCCCGAGGAAAACCCCAGGAACCAACAACAACAAGAAGGAACAGAAGGCACCAGCGTCACCCAGGAAGATGATAGACATGCCAGTACCGCTCACCAGCAATGTAGCTCAGAAGCCGACCAAGGTCGACACCACGAAACAGACCTTGGAACGGTCCACGGCCTCGGACCAGGAGGACATGGATCTCATCGAGCAGGCACCAGATCTGGACACGTCCCTCAAGGAGCACCAGCGAGGATGAGCGACTTGCAAGAAGTCGGAGGGACACACACACGGAGGCAGCATTGACGACCTCAGCACCTGCAGGCAGCGGTACACCAAGGAAAGATAGAAGTCAAACTGCTGCAAGAGACGCTTCCTCAGGAACACCACAAATTCAGCTTCGTGGGTTCCAGGTCTTTAGAAAAGCACGTCCACCGGCCACCAACAAGAGGATGCACATCCCCTGCGCCGAGATCATGCAACCTTTACCTGGTGATCAGGACGTGGAAACACAGCCCATTGGAATTTGCTAGACGGTCACGTCGCCATATACAACATACACGAGAACCAAAGAACTTCACAAGACATGAGGGAATCGTTCGCCTCGGCCGAGGAACACTACACATTGCTCGGATGGGGTTTCAACGTCCATCATCCTCCTCCTTCCTGGCCTCGGGAAGCCCCACCAACGAAGACGGGCTAACACCTTTGCCCAACACTACAGGACCCACTAGGAATCATCCTGCTGAACACTGGTCATCACACACCCACACAAGTGGAGGAAGGCTGAGGGGTCATTGTCATCCTCTCTTGCTCGCTGGATCCCTCAGCTTGCTGGCAGGTGCACACTCAGGATCAGCAAACTCTCTCTCTCTCTCTCTCTCTCTCTCGGACCTTAACCCCCAGAGACCAAATCTACAGCTAGACAGCGTACGAGGCTCGCCAGCACTACTGCAGCAGAGTGAAGGAACTCAACCACAGAGTGAATATGATCAGGAAAAAACTACAGGAGGCAGGTACCCATTAATCGACCAGCCCCGAGTGGAGGATGAACACCTGGGTTAGGTGTAGGCCGATTGCCACGCCCAAGGTTCGAACTCATACCTGTCGGACCCTGGCCTGTCCGGTGATGCCATACCAACATATCCTGTTCAGTCATGCCAGGTACAGATGCGGTATGACATGACACCTGACACGGGTGATCATGAAGCCCCGCATGACATGACTCGGGTGATCTTGAAGCCACACATGACATGACACCTGACATGGGTGATCATGAAGCCTTGCATGGCATGCCACCTGACACGGGTGATCATGAAGCCCCGCATGACATGACTCGGGTGATCATGAAGCCACACATGACATGACACCTGACATGGGTGATCATGAAGCCTTGCATGGCATGCCACCTGACACGGGTGATCATGAAGCCCCGCATGACATGACACTTCCTGACACGGGTGGTCATGAAGCCCCGCATGACATGACTCGGGTGATCATGAAGCCACACATGACATGACACATCCTGACACGGGTGGTCATGAAGCCCCGCATGACATGACTCGGGTGATCATGAAGCCACACATGACATGACACATCCTGACATGGGTGGTCATGAAGCAACACACTTGTACACCGTGGTCTGCAGTAGCACACCTCCCTTTCCCCCAGTTAATCATGAGTGTAGAAATCATCATCAATCCATCACTTTAGTCGAGATAAAACAAGTCATCTTCCAAAGACCCCATGACACCACCGCGACCCATGCGCCATACTGTAACGTAACGGCACACACACACACACACACACACACACTAGTTCTACCACACCAGTGTCCACATCGCTGAGGTGTACGTCTGTACATGTTAACCCAATTCAGTTATCCAGGCAGTGTAATCTGGACGACTTTCACGAAGTGATCCTTTATCATCACAAGGGAAAACCGTATAGCTCTGCCGACGTGACGATCCAGTGAGCCAACCTAGTCGACTGTGAAGCTGCTTGTTATGTCGTTAGGTGCTGTTGTTTGAGATTGAGCCTCCCTACACCTCAGGAGGTGCGGGCCCTATGCTCTAGGGCGGCCGGCCGTTGGTGAGGGACCTATGCAATGGACCTAATGAGTTGGGCTTGTTATCCCAGCCGGTACACCCAAGAGAGCCAAGCTCCCTCCTTCCGTCGTTAGGTGGCTCCGTCCAATCCCCCACGACAAAGTGGACCACTGTCGTCACAGTGTTGCCCAGGCAGTGGCCAGTGGAGGCAAGGGTGAGGAGGACACGCGTGTGTGGTGGTGTGTGATGATCAGGCAACGCTGGCTCTGACGCATCACCACCAACTCGCATCTACGTAGCCTGCGTCAGATGCGCTCCTTCAGCAGTGCGTATGTACACTGAAACCTTCGTGTGTCGTATATGGCGGGCGGGAATATGATCGTGAGAGTGACTCTGTCTTTAGCGAAAACATCACCTCGGGGCGTAAGATCAGTGAGTAATATATGAGGAAAAAGATCAGTGTAACATATGAGGAAAACTCACACGTGACAGGTTTAGGTGGAGGGAAAAACGAAGTTGATTTCGAGTGTTACTAACATCCACTCTTTTATGGGCCAGTGATATTAGTGAATGATATAATGGACAAATCATCACTGTGATACATCGTGACTAGTAATCATTGATTATTATAGTGATTCGTGAATGATTTAGTGAGACATTGTGATATATAATAGGAATGAGAAATGACCGGTAGAATAAAGCCTTCAGAAATTATATACAAGTCCTGGATGTAGTATAACTGGAACATTGGTGAAGTGATTGATATTCTCGGAGTCAAGTGATGAGAGATTTTGGCTTCCTTGGCTTCCTACATCTGTCGGAAGACTGGAGGTAAGTAACACCCGTTTGTCCATGATTCTACAAGGGATTGTATGCGTGATATGTCCAGTGTTGTTTGGCCATATTGGTACAACTGGTTATAGGTGATGTGTCCAGTGTTGTTTGGCCATATTGGTACAACTGGTTATAAGTGATGTGTCCAGTGTTGTTTGGCCATATTGGTACAACTGGTTATAGGTGATATGTGCAGTGTTGTTTGGCCATATTGGTACAACTGGTTATAGGTGATATGTGCAGTGTTGTTTGGCCATATTGGTACAACTGGTTATAAGTGATGTGTCCAGTGTTGTTTGGCCATATTGGTACAACTGGTTATAGGTGATGTGTCCAGTGTTGTTTGGCCATATTGGTACAACTGGTTATAGGTGATATGTGCAGTGTTGTTTGGCCATGTTGTTACAATCTGGGGTCCGTGTGTACTATCACGGGCTTCGAGTGCATGGTGGCTGCGTGTTCCAGGGCTGACTACCAACTTTGTCTGTAGGTTGGAGCAACCATATGACAACGAGTAAGACCTTGGGTGTGGAAAGCCAACCCCGACCTTCCCTCATCTGTTTGGTCCACTGGGCCGTCTATGAAGTATGCTACAGTTTCTGCAGAAGTCTCAGTGGCCATGGCTGTCAAAGTCAGTCTTCTCAGGTCCTCCTACTGGAGGCCGGACATCTTGTCTCCCAGTGCTGTGATTGCGAAGGTGGCTGGCTGGTGGAGGGTCCCAATGGAGGCGGTACACTGTACCAGTGGTGCGGTGTATCCTCCGTCTCCAGTGTGGGGTGCCGCCGCTTGAAAGGCTTGGATGGCATTGGCCGCCTTGTGCGTCCAAGAGGTTCCCCCGTTCCCTGTGGTCTAAGTGGAGGGCGGCCCGAACTTTGGCCTTCGTGGTGGAGGGCTTCTCTGACCTGCAGATCTTAGCTAGAGTCGCCGCTGTCGTCTGCTTGACCCTTGCTGCTAGGGGTGGCAGTCCAGTCTCCATCTGCAGGTTGCAGATCCTAGTCCACATGGGAGCTCCCAGCATGGGCCTGAGTGCATCATTTTGGATAACCTCCATGTTGGTCACCTGGTCATCATCCCTCAGTGGTGGAGCACAGTTGTCCACCAGCGATCTGATGGCGGCAGTGTAATACGTCTTGAACGCCTCCATGTTAGCCCCGGCGGCTGAGCTAGACAGCGATCTCATGATGTGTCCTCTGTGTCCTTTGTCGGAGATACTGAAGCTGCGTCCTGAAGCTGAGGTTCCTGTCAAACCACACTCCAAGGCTACTGGCGTTCCCTAAATAGAGAGTGTCCTGTGCAGCCTCGAGGAGCACAGGGCCATCGCCCTTGTTTTGCACTCGTTCTTAACCAACTTGAGTGCGTGATGGGCGTTGGCGAATCTCATGCGCCCTCTCACTATCAGATGGAGATCATAGGCGTAGAAGCAGAGCTTAACCAATCGTAAGCCTGAAGGGGAGCTTCACAAAGTTCTCCATCAGGACGTTGAAGAGTGTTGGGCTGAGGATGCCTCTTTGTGGTGTGCCGTTTTCGAGGGGCTCGTTTGACGAAGCGACTCCTTGGAATTGTACTCGTTCTTGACGGTGCGTTAGGTAGTCTTTGATCAACCTAGAGTCTCTAATATCGCCAGCGGACTAGCTAGAATGAAGGTTATTTCCAGGTCCAGAAAGACCATTACAGCCGGCTTGTTGTCGATGGTGCTCAGAGAATGGGCTGGACGTCTGCCTTTTTCCATTACAGTGGAAGTTTCTGTGCTGTTCACGAGGCGTTGATGCCCTGCAGCAGTGCCTCGTGTCCAGCTTCTCCAGCTTGGCGTAGCATGGAGTAAGTTATTCTGTCGACCCCTCCCTGGTGCCGTGTCCCTGCTCCGTTTCATTGCTTTTCGCAATGTCCGTTGAGTCTTTTCTGCTGTTTGCTTCCTGTATGCGTTGTATCCTACCCTGTCTAAGTTGTTCTTGTGTTTCTTCTGTCAGTGTGGGTAAGATGTTTGTGGCTGCTCGGTCGGAGAAGAGACCCGCATGTCTCTCTGCCTTCTCCCCTGGGAATGCGGTGAGCCGGTGTTGGTGGTACAGTCATACCAGATGCTCTCTTGATCTGGCCCCACATCCTGCCGAGGGTGGTGTGTTCGTTCAGCTCCGAGCACCACTTGAGCTAGCTTGATTTCTTGGTGCTTCTGGTCTCTTCTCTCGTGTGCTTGATTGTGTCCTGCAGAAGGTGTTTGCCTCGGCGGGGGCGTCTCCTGTAGTTTTTTTTTTTTTTTTTTAAATCAGTTTACCTATTTGTTGACCTCCACTCAGCTGCAGAAGTACCAATGGTCTTGGTGTCGTCTGGCTGGGGGTTTGGTCTTGGGGATGGCCAGATATGTTGCTTCTTGAAGGGCTCGAACATGTTTCTCGTGTAGGCCAGCTACCCCTCGTGAGTGAGTTTGATGCCCGCCTGCTTTCTTGCTGCGTTGATATCCGGGTACTTAAGAGGCAATGAGGCCAGGTCTGTAGGGGTTAGCTATTCCCAGAGGGAATCAGAGACGTCGAAGTCGAATGTCGCAAACTTTTGACCTTCTCCATGCTGTTGGACCTGAAGTTAAGTCCGTAAGAGCGGCACTTTTTATAGAAGGACTCAAGTCAGGTCATCTATAATTACAGCGGCAGCTTTTGATCTGAAACCATGGACATCGAGTGTGGGTTTTAGGTATGAATACTGCAGGTGCAGATGTGAGGATGAGCCACCAAACTCATTCTACTAGGAGTGTTCGGTCAGGTGAAGTGAAAGGCTGTCCCTTGTAACCTGATCAAGGCGTCGTCATCACGGTGATAATTGTGGGGCGACTGTGGGAGCGCTACAATGTCACAATCCTCCACACACACTACCCTGTCATTATTCTCCACACACACACTGCACTATCATTATCCTCCACACACTACAGAGTCATCATTCTCCACACACACTATGTTATCATTCTCCACTCATTATTCTCCTGGCACCTCCTAATTGTTGAAGTATTTCGGGGTCAATGACTTTTTGGAGAACTAAGTCGCTTGATCAACAGGTTAAGCTTGGCATAACCACTCTCTTACTCTTTAATCATTCATTTCATGATTGACGTCATGGTGGTATTTTCATAATATATGATTTCAGGAGGAAGGAGATTTGTAGTGTGAGACAAACAAGACAACACATGAGAACATCGGTGAGGTGGGCAAACGAGGAAACGATAGCAAGAGACAGTGTGAAGTGAGAAGGAGGAAATAGAGTGAATTATTTTGATGAACTGTTGAATGTGTTTCATGATACGGCAGCAGATGTAAGGGTGTTTGGGTCGGATGGTGTACAAAGTCAGGGCATATGTTGTGGTGGAAAGTGTCGATGGAAGCCTTACATAACGTGAAATATGGTAAGGCAGTTGGAGTGGATGGTATTGCAGTCGAATTTCGTAAGAAAAGATGGTGACTGTTGTGTTCTTGGTTACGGTATTTATGATTTTCAAGTATGTCTGTAGATCATGGTGAGGTGTCTGAGGATTGGAGGAAGAGCATGTATCGTGCCACTACATAAAATCAAGGTAGAGGCGCAGGTTATAATGTTCGAGTTATCGAGGTGATATATTCCATTGTTTTTGTTTTCGAAGTGTAAATCATCTACCGCAGTTCTGATAGAATGAAACGAGGTGTAACTGTATGGAAGACAAGCCTGTACAATCTATGTCCCAGATACAACAGATGCACAGACAAATGAAGTCAAGAGACGCTTTCACCAAGAGTCAAAATGTGATCAGAAATAGTGAGGGAATTTATATACATACAATGTTTTGATTTTGATTCAGTAAGAAGAAGAATAATAGAAATTGTCGACCCCTTAATAAGGGAGGTCGGAGATGTCATTGATCACCCGATCATTAAGAAGTCAGACGTACAACACCGGCCGCTCAGGTCTGGCGCTGCTGCAGACGACGACGTTCAATTGCAAACTGTTCTTCAAGGAACTGCCTGAATCGCGCCCCTGAATCCTCTTCAGAGTCCTCATCGTCTGAATCCTCATCGTCAGAGGAGTCCTCATCGTCAGAGTCTCATCGTCAGAGTCTTCATCGTCAGAGTCCTCATCGTCAGAGTCTTCATCATCAGAGTCTTCATCGTCTGAATCCTCATCGTCAGAGTCCTCATCGTCAGAGTCCTCATCATCAGAGTCCTCATCGTCAGAGTCTTCATCGTCTGAATCCTCATCGTCAGAGTCCTCATCATCAGAGTCCTCATCGTCAGAGTCTTCATCATCAGAGTCTTCATCGTCTGAATCCTCATCGTCAGAGTCTTCATCGTCTGAATCCTCATCGTCAGAGTCTTCATCGTCAGAGTCTTCATCGTCTGAGTCTTCATCGTCAGAGTCTTCATCGTCAGAGTCCTCATCGTCTGAATCCTCATCGTCAGAGTCTTCATCGTCAGAGTCCTCATCGTCTGAGTCTTCATCGTCAGAGTCTTCATCGTCAGAGTCTTCGTCGTTAGTGTTTTTATTGTCCAACTTCGAGACGATTGCCTTCAAACCCTCCGCTCGCCGAGACAGGTTCTCCAAATCCAGTGCCATGTCGGCAAGTTTCTTGTAGTCGTCGTCTGAAGACTTGAACTTTTCAATCTCTTGCTCCAGGATGCCAGTCAGGGATTCCATGCTTTTCTCCAAATTCACTATATCTTGGCGAAGCTTTTCGTTCTCTTGCTCAAGAATTTCCAACTCCTTGCGTTGGTTTTCGAAATTCTTGTCAATATAACTACGAATCAACAAATTCTCTTTATGTATGGACTGCCATAGTTGGTCTCGCTTCTGTTCTTGTACGTGATCCAACCTTGCGAATTCCTTCTTGATTACTTCGCTCACTTTCTGGACGCGGGTTTTAAGTTCCTCCCGATTCCTTTCTCCTTCCTGGGCCATGTCTTGTACATGCTTGCGGAGTCTGACGCTGAATTTACGTTGTAAGTGCAACACTTTCGACGTTTCCTTGTCCTCCTCAAGTGTCTTAAGGGGTCTCAGTGACTTTTGAGTGGGGTGGGGACGGAGATTTTGCTCGACCTTATCAGAGGCTTGAGCCAGCTGGAGATCTCTCGTTAAGACTCTGAAGGGGTCGTCGAAGGATCCCTCGTCGTCGAACCTTACGCTCTGGTGGTGGACGCCTACGTAGCGGGACTCCTTGGCCCATACTACAGAGCTGAAGCACATATAGCCTACCAATGCTATTAAAAGGATGTGCCTGAAATGCATTTTTATTATTATTTATTTTATTTTTAACATAAAAGTCGTTTTAATCTGAAAAAGAGATTTTTGAAAAAATGGATAATGCATGGTCGCTGACGCCGTCCATGGTTGAGGATGGTGAAGAAGGGATGCCTGGAAATAGATGGGATGTCATTGAGGTGTGTGGTGAAGTTTTTGCGTTGGCTGGGGTGTTGGGATGTCACTGAAGTGTGTGATGTATTCTGGGTGTTGGCTGAGGTGTTGGGATGTAATTGATGTGTGTGGCGTAGTTTGGAGGTTGGCTAGGGTGCTGGGATGTCTCTGAAGTGTGTGATGTAGTTTAGGTGAAGGCTAGGGTGTTGAGATGTAACCGAGGTGCGTGATGTTGTTTTGGTGTTGGCTGGTGTGTTGGGTTATAACTGAGGTGTGTGATGTAGTTTGGGTGTTGGCTTGGGTGTTGAGCAGTAGCTAGGGAATCATGAAGTAATTGGTATATTGGGCAAGGAACTTGGGTGTTGGGTAGAATTCAGAGAACATTTGAAGTAAATGGGGTGTCTGGCTTTAGCTGATGAATCATGAATTGGGATGATTTCCAGTAGCTGGGGAATCATGAAGGAATTGGGGTGCTGAGCAGAAGGCGGAGAATATATGAAGTAACTGGCGTGGTGGGTGGTAGCTGGGGAATCAATCATGAAGTAACTGGTGTGTTGGGCAGTAGCTGGGGAATCATGAAGTAACAAGAAAATGCAGTAGTGGCCCACAGCTGACAGCAAACGTTTTATACTAACATCAGTTAGAAAAACAGCAGCCGTTGCCCGTATCTCCTTCTCAGATTTAAAACATAGATTGAGATATGAAAACTAAGGCTTTTTACTCGTATAGATACAGACATTAAGTACCTAAAGTAAGGTCAGATCAGAGACTTTGTTTGCATAAACTATTGAAAGGATTCATTGGTCACGTGGGGGAAGGTGGGGGGTGGGGGTTTTATTCCTTGGGAACCTTTTCAGTTGCAGAGGCTGCTGGCCTAGGCAAACGCATCTTTATCTTAAGCAAAGACATCTTCACCTAACAGTCCACAAGCTCATCTTCGCTACACCCCTCACAAACTCATCTTCACTATACCCTTGAAACAATCATCTACACTTCACACTCTACATAACATCAGTGCACAAACTCATCTTCACTATACCCTTGACACAATCATCTTCACTTCATCCTCTACATAACTTTAGTGCACCTTCGACAAAAATCATCTTCACTACACTTAGTGTAGTGTGTGTGGATGATAATGACAGTGTAGTATGAGTTGAGAATAATGACCTTTGACAAAAATCACCTTCACTACACACAGTGTAGCGTTTCTTTTAGGGTGTGGTAAAGCT
Organism: Panulirus ornatus; assembly: GCF_036320965.1. Taxonomy (NCBI): domain Eukaryota; kingdom Metazoa; phylum Arthropoda; class Malacostraca; order Decapoda; family Palinuridae; genus Panulirus; species Panulirus ornatus. The sequence continues at coordinate 94,654,146 of NC_092224.1, read as the reverse complement.
GAGGTTGTCGAGGGTGTAGTGAAGATGATTTTTGTCAAAGGTCATTATTCTCCATTCATACTACACTGTCATTATCCTCGACACACACAATACACTGTGTGTAGTGAAGATGATTTTTGTCAAAGGTGCATTCAAGTTATGTAGAGGGTGAAGTGAAGATGATTGTATGAAGGGTATAGTGAAGATTTTGTGAGGGGTGTAGCGAAGATGAGTTTGTGAGGGGTGTAGTGATGATGAGCTTGTGAAATATTTGGTGAAAATGTCATGAAAGAACACTTGACATGTAAAAGGTCAAACTGGATGCACGTCTTATCTTTCACCAAGTACCCAGAATGAATTCATCCACCTGATGGCATCCAGTGTTCGCCAGAGTTTACTGAGAAGCATTCGTAGAGCCAAGTACTATGGTCTCATGTTCGACTCGACTCCTGATCAAGCACACTACCGTGAGCAGTAGTAAGGTACGTGGAAGTTGATTTTAAGAGGAAAGAAGTCTGTGTTAAAGAGGCCTTCCTTGGTTTTATGAAGGCAAGCCAGAAGGATGCTGAGAGCTTGGTTGAAGACGTCTTGAAACAGCTAAAGAAAGACAAAATTGAGCTACAAGATTGTCGGTCACAGTGCTATGACAACGTTGATGTGATGGCTGGGCATAGAAGTGGTGTCCAACAAAGAATATGTGAGAAAAACAAGTTGGCGGTGTATATCATTTGTCATAATTACTCGCTCAACTTGGTAGTTTTACATGCAGCTAAGTAGAATCCAATGATGGTCAGTTTTTTGTTAAGTCAGAGTCTGAAACCAGGTACAGTGGAAGGACAGAGGCGGTAAACCTCGTCAACAAGTACCTTGATGAGATACTGCAAATCCTCCAGGATATGATAGACAATAAAGATGAGACCAGTGAAAGAAGAAGTGAGGCAAGGCAGCTGCATAACCGCATGTTCAGTTTTGAGTTTCTGACTTTGCTAGGCTTTGGGGAGAAAATGCTCATTTGCATTGACCGTGTTCAAAAGAGGCTACAGGATCCTAGCTTGAACTTTCATGATGTTGCCCTGGATTTGAAAGCCCTTGGAGATGATTTTGACGAAAACGAGAAGTGTGGGTTAGTAAGTCACACGAAGAAGGACTTAATTAATCTTTGTCAAGAATGGAATTTTGAAGCAGAAAAACGTCGGAGACGAAAGAAACGAATGGCTGATGAGAAATCAAGAGACGCTGGGTTAACATAGAAAGAGGAAATTAAAAGAGTCATGAAGGTAACACTGGACCGTCTTCACAGAGAAATGGATGAAAGGTTCACTCGTTTACATGACACAGATACCAAGTTTGGGTTCCTTCTCGATGTCGAGGGACTGTGTTATAGTGTCGACAGCACTGACCTAAAGAAGAAGTGTGAAGGTTTATGTGAAATGTACAGCTCTGATATTTTTGGACAGCAGATATGTGAAGACATTTTCGATTGCAGAATGCTGCTGTCAAGTCGTACCAACTTTATATAAAGATAAGTCGACCTGAAAAAGTTCTCAAATTCATTGTTCAGTGTGGCGATGACAGTGTCTTTCCTAATCTTCGCATTTCTATTCAGATAATGCTAACCATCGACGTTTCCTTTGGCAAATGTGAGAAATCATTTAGCAAGATGAAACTACTACTTTCATATCTGAGAGCTTCTATGGGTCAAGAGAGAGTCTGTGGTCTTGCTCTGCTCTGTGCAAAGAGAAGAAACTGAGAAAACTGACTTTGAAGACATTATAGATCAGTTCACATCAGTAAAAACAAGGAAGGTTCAGTTGTAGCTCTAATTTTCAGTAATGATTTGTTAATCAATGAGCTGTTAATTTGATCTGAAAAGAAATGAAAAAAAATGATTGAGTTATGAGAGTCAAAATGTTAGGACACGTTTTTAGGACACCCTGTATTTCTATTTGAATATCTATATACATATACTCCCAAAAAGACTTTCGCGTTACTAATGCTTTTTTATTTACTATTCAAAGAACCAATGGCTTTCAACATTAATTTTATAGTGTATTTTTCATAGTTTGGGTACCTGTGGCTTAATCTATGTTCTGGTGAGTGTTTCTGCTTAACCTAAATATTAATGACTAAAGGTATAATACATGGTATTTGATATAATACTTGAACAAAAGTCTTATATAAAGCCTAAATATATATCTGAATAAAACTTTTATTCAGTGAAGGGTTGTTGGCTTTGGTGACATTTGTTTTGATAGGGGCGCAATAAGATTTTGGAGAACCAAGTCGTTTGATCACCAGGTTAAGCTTGGCATAACCACTCTCTTACTCTTTATTCATTTCATGATTGACGTCATGGTGGTATTTTCATAATATATGATTTCAGGAGGAAGGAGATTTGTAGTGTGAGACAAACAAGACAACACATGAGAACATCGGTGAGGTGGGCAAACGAGGAAACGATAGCAAGAGACAGTGTGAAGTGAGAAGGAGGAAATAGAGTGAATTTTTTTGATGAACTGTTGAATGTGTTTCATGATACGGCAGCAGATGTAAGGGTGTTTGGGTCGGATGGTGTACAAAGTCAGGGCATATGTTGTGGTGGAAAGTGTCGATGGAAGCCTTACATAACGTTAAATATGGTAAGGCGGTTGGAGTGGATGGTATTGCAGTCGAATTTCGTAAGAAAAGATGGTGACTGTTGTGTTCTTGGTTACGGTATTTATGATTTTCAAGTATGTCTGTAGATCATGGTGAGGTGTCTGAGGATTGGAGGAAGAGCATGTATCGTGCCACTGCATAAAATCAAGGTAGAGGCGCAGGTTATAATGTTCGAGTTATCGAGGTGATATATTCCATTGTTTTTGTTTTCGAAGTGTAAATCATCTACCGCAGTTCTGATAGAATGAAACGAGGTGTAACTGTATGGAAGACAAGCCTGTGCAATCTATGTCCCAGATACAACAGATGCACAGACAACTGAAGTCAAGAGACGCTTTCACCAAGAGTCAAAATGTGATCAGAAATAGTGAGGGAATTTATATACATACAATGTTTTGATTTTGATTCAGTAAGAAGAAGAATAATAGAAATTGTCGACCCCTTAATAAGGGAGGTCGGAGATGTCATTGATCACCCGATCATTAAGAAGTCAGACGTACAACACCGGCCGCTCAGGTCTGGCGCTGCTGCAGACGACGACGTTCAATTGCAAACTGTTCTTCAAGGAACTGCCTGAATCGCGCCCCTGAATCCTCTTCAGAGTCCTCATCGTCTGAATCCTCATCGTCAGAGTCTTCATCGTCAGAGTCCTCATCGTCAGAGTCTTCATCGTCAGAGTCCTCATCGTCAGAGTCTTCATCGTCAGAGTCCTCATCGTCTGAGTCCTCATCGTCAGAGTCCTCATCGTCAGAGTCTTCATCGTCTGAGTCTCATCGTCTGAATCCTCATCGTCTGAGTCCTCATCGTCTGAATCCTCATCGTCAGAGTCCTCATCGTCAGAGTCCTCATCATCAGAGTCCTCATCGTCAGAGTCCTCATCGTCAGAGTCCTCATCGTCTGAATCCTCATCGTCTGAATCCTCATCATCAGAGTCCTCATCGTCTGAATCCTCATCGTCTGAATCCTCATCATCAGAGTCCTCATCGTCTGAGTCCTCATCGTCAGAGTCCTCATCATCAGAGTCCTCATCGTCAGAGTCCTCATCGTCTGAATCCTCATCGTCTGAGTCCTCATCGTCAGAGTCTTCATCGTCAGAGTCTTCGTCGTTAGTGTTTTTATTGTCCAACTTCGAGACGATGGCCTTCAAACCCTCCGCTCGCCGAGACAGGTTCTCCAAATCCAGTGCCATGTCGGCAAGTTTCTTGGAGTCGTCGTCTGAAGACTTGAACTTTTCAATCTCTTGCTCCAGGATGCCAGTCAGGGATTCCATGCTTTTCTCCAAATTCACTATATCTTGGCGAAGCTTTTCGTTCTCTTGCTCAAGAATTTCCAACTCCTTGCGTTGGTTTTCGAAATTCTTGTCAATATAACTACGAATCAACAAATTCTCTTTATGTATGGACTGCCATAGTTGGTCTCGCTTCTGTTCTTGTACGTGATCCAACCTTGCGAATTCCTTCTTGATTACTTCGCTCACTTTCTGGACGCGGGTTTTAAGTTCCTCCCGATTCCTTTCTCCTTCCTGGGCCATGTCTTGTACATGCTTGCGGAGTCTGACGCTGAATTTACGTTGTAAGTGCAACACTTTCGACGTTTCCTTGTCCTCCTCAAGTGTCTTAAGGGGTCTCAGTGACTTTTGAGTGGGGTGGGGACGGAGATTTTGCTCGACCTTATCAGAGGCTTGAGCCAGCTGGAGATCTCTCGTTAAGACTCTGAAGGGGTCGTCGAAGGATCCCTCGTCGTCGAACCTTACGCTCTGGTGGTGGACGCCTACGTAGCGGGACTCCTTGGCCCATACTACAGAGCTGAAGCACATATAGCCTACCAATGCTATTAAAAGGATGTGCCTGAAATGCATTTTTATTATTATTTATTTTATTTTTAACATAAAAGTCGTTTTAATCTGAAAAAGAGATTTTTGAAAAAATGGATAATGCATGGTCGCTGACGCCGTCCATGGTTGAGGATGGTGAAGAAGGGATGCCTGGAAATAGATGGGATGTCATTGAGGTGTGTGGTGAAGTTTTTGCGTTGGCTGGGGTGTTGGGATGTCACTGAAGTGTGTGATGTATTCTGGGTGTTGGCTGAGGTGTTGGGATGTAATTGATGTGTGTGGCGTAGTTTGGAGGTTGGCTAGGGTGCTGGGATGTCTCTGAAGTGTGTGATGTAGTTTAGGTGAAGGCTAGGGTGTTGAGATGTAACCGAGGTGCGTGATGTTGTTTTGGTGTTGGCTGGAGTGTTGGGTTATAACTGAGGTGTGTGATGTAGTTTGGGTGTTGGCTTGGGTGTTGAGCAGTAGCTAGGGAATCATGAAGTAATTGGTATATTGGGCAAGGAACTTGGGTGTTGGGTAGAATTCAGAGAACATTTGAAGTAAATGGGGTGTCTGGCTTTAGCTGATGAATCATGAATTGGGATGATTTCCAGTAGCTTGGGGTGCTGAGCAGAAGGCGGAGAATATATGAAGTAACTGGCGTGGTGGGTGGTAGCTGGGGAATCAATCATGAAGTAACTGGTGTGTTGGGCAGTAGCTGGGGAATCATGAAGTAACAAGAAAATGCAGTAGTGGCCCACAGCTGACAGCAAACGTTTTATACTAACATCAGTTAGAAAAACAGCAGCCGTTGCCCGTATCTCCCTCTCAGATTTAAAACATAGATTGAGATATGAAAACTAAGGCTGTTTACTCGTATAGATACAGACATTAAGTACCTAAAGTAAGGTTAGATCAGAAACTTTGTTTGCATAAACTATTGAAAGGATTCATTGGTCACGTGGGGGAAGGTGGGGGTGGGGGTTTTATTCCTTGGGAACCTATTCTGTTGCAGAGGCTGCAGGCCTAGGCAAACGCATCTTTATCTTAAGCAAAGACATCTTCACCTAAGAGTCCAGAAGCTCATCTTCGCTACACCCCTCACAAACTCATCTTCACTATTCCCTTGACATCATCTTCACTTCACCCTCTACATAACATCCGTGTACTAACTCATCTTCACTATACCCTTGACACAATTATCTTCACTTCACCCTCTACATAACATCAGTGCTCAAACTCATCTTCACTATACACTTGACACAATCATCTTCACTTCACCCTCTACATAACTTCAATGCTCCTTTTACCCAAGCATTCCACAAAGTTATCTTCGCTACACCCCTCACAAACTCATCTTCACTATACTCTTCACTCAATCCTCTTAACTTCACCCTCTGCATAACTTCAATGTTCCTTTTACCCAAACATTCCACAAACTCATCTTCGCTACACCCCTCACAAACTCATCTTCACTATACCCTTGCCACAATAGTCTTCACTTCTCCCTCTACATAACTTCAGTCCACCTTTGACAAAAATCATCTTCACTACACACAGTGTAGTGTGCGTGTCGAGGATAATGACAGTGCAGTATGAGTGGAGAATAATGACCTTTGACAAAAATCTCCAGCCTCCGGCCTCTGATAAGGTCGAGCAAAATCTCCGTCCCCATCCCCCTCAAAAGTCACTGAGACCCCTTAAGACACTTGAGTAGGACAAGGAAACGTTGCAAGTGTTGCACTTACAACGTAAATTCAGCGTCAGACTCCGCAAGCATGTACAAGACATGGCCCAGGAAGGAGAAAGGAACCGGGAGGAACTTAAAACCCGCGTCCAGAAAGTGAGCGAAGTAATTAAAAAGGAATTCGCAAGGTTGGATCACGTACAAGAACAGAAGCGAGACCAACTATGGCAGTCCATACATAAAGAGAATTTGTTGATTCGTAGTTATATTGACAAGAATTTCGAAAACCAACGCAAGGAGTTGGAAATTCTTGAGCAAGAGAACGAAAAGCTTCGCCAAGATATAGTGAATTTGGAGAAAAGCATGGAATCCCTGACTGGCATGCTGGAGCAAGAGATTGAAAATTTCAAGTCTTCAGACGACGACTCCAAGAAACTTGCCGAGATGGCACTGGATTTGGAGAACCTGTCTCAGCGAGCGGAGGATTTGAAGGCCATCGTCTCGAAGTTGAACAATAAAGACTCTGACGATGAAGACTCTGACGATGAGGACTCTGACGATGAGGACTCTGACGATGAAGACTCTGATGATGAAGACTCTGACGATGAAGACTCTGACGATGAGGACTCTGACGATGAAGATTCTGAAGTGGATTCAGACAATGAGGACTCTGAAGAGGATTCAGGGGCGCGATTCAGGCAGTTCCTTGAAGAACAGTTTGCAACTGAACGTCGTCGTCTGCAGCAGCGCCAGACCTGAGTGGCCGTTGTTGTACGTCTGACTTCTTAATGATCGGGTGATCAATGACATCCCCGACCTCCCTTATTAAGGGGTCGACAATTTCTATTATTCTTCTTCTTACTGAATCAAAATCGAAACATTGTATGTATATAAATTCCCTCACTATTTCTGATCACATTTTGACTCTTGGTGAAAGCGTCTCTTGACTTCAGTTGTCTGTGCATCTGTTGTATCTGGGACATAGATTGTACAGGCTTGTCTTCCATACAGTTACACCTCGTTTCATTCCATCACAACTGCGGTAGATGATTTACACTTCGAAAACAAAAAAAAAATGGAATATATCACCTCGATAACTCGAACACTATAACCTTCGCCTCTACCTTGATTTTATGCAGTGGCACGATACATGCTCTTCCTCCAATCCTCAGACACCTCACCATGATCTACAGACATACTTGAAAATCATAAATAACGTAACCAAGAACACAACAGTCACCATCTTTTCTTACGAAATTCGACTGCAATACCATCCACTCCAACCGCCTTACCATATTTCACGTTATGTAAGGCTTCCATCGACACTTTCCACCACAACACATGCCCTGACTTTGTACACCATCCGACCCAAACACCCTTACATCTGCTGCCGTATCATCAAACACATTCAACAGTTCATCAAAATAATTCACTCTATTTCCTCCTTCTCACTTCACACTGTCTCTTGCTATCGTTTCCTCGTTTGCCCACCTCACCGATGTTCTCATGTGTTGTCTTGTTTGTCTCACACTACAAATCTCTTTCCTCCTGAAATCATATATTACGAAAATACCACCATGACGTCAATCATGAAATGAATGATTAAAGAGTAAGAGAGTGGTTATGCCAAGCTTAACCTGTTGATCAAGCGACTTAGTTCTCCAAAAAGTCATTGACCCCGAGATACTTCAACAATTAGGAGGTGCCAGGAGAATAATATGTGGAGAATGATAACATAGTGTGTGTGGAGGATAATGACAGTGTAGTGTGTGTGGAGGATAATGACAGTGTAGTGTGTGTGGAGGATAATGACAGTGTAGTGTGTGTGGAGGATAATGATAGTGCAGTGTGTGTGTGGAGAATAATGACAGTGTACTGTGTGTGGAGGATAATGACAGTGCAGGACAAAGAAAAACTCCTCTTGTAGAGCCTTTTTTTTTTTTATAACAAAAGCAACAGGACTTTCCATACAAAAAATGTTCAGAGTTTATGATTCATGAAAGGAAATTTGCGTTTCCCCTCCACGGAGGAATACAGTCGAAAAGAAATACAAAATATCTAAAGCAGAAAATTTTAACCCCCTTTCCCCCAAACTCTTTCACTCCCTTCCTATACCAGACCAGGCGGTCATGTACCTGTCACGACCTGGTCTCTGGTCTGGCGGCCATGTACCTGACGTGACCTGGTCTGGCTTGCTCAGCTGTCGTCCACTGTGCCGGCCAGACTGTCGGAACGGAAGGCCTCCACTTGTGCCTGACTGTCACCTCGCATCAGCCGACGTAAATCGGGCTGTAAATAAGACAATCTTACTTTTGAATAATGAACAAGAAAAGTTAAACAAGTCTACAACAAATGGGTTTAGTCTCCAAGCTTTTTGCTGGCATAAAGTGGTAATAGACAGTATCTACTGAGATATCTTACAATCTTTGAGTCTTAATGCACTAAAAACATGTATGAAGCTTCGATTCCTTGTGGATTTTAATAATAGATGTAAACTTGACGCATCTGGAGTCCTTGGTTTTGTAAGGTCTGAACAGGAGTCATCGGAAAGGAACTCAAAGGTTCCTCTTCTCAATGCAATGTTTGGATGATTTTCGAACGCTAGTCTGTTTACCTTGTGAGCATGAATGTTTCCAGGAATGGCTGCGTCGAAACCTTTTCACCTCGCGTTCATGAGAGGGTAGAACCCTAAGCACTTCTCACTCTTGGGGAGGTATGATTAGAACTGCTTTCCCTCGGGGAGGTTGAGGGAAGATACGCCTCATCTTGTGGAGGTAAGGATGGCATATCAATAACCTTGACACTGGTAAAGGTGAGGTACTGCTCACCCTCAGGGACATTCAAGTGAGACAATTCTTGCTTTATGAGTGGTGATTTGAGACTACTCGCACCCTCAAGGAAGATGATATGGAACCCTACTCAAAGTGGGTGGGAGGAAGGGGCAAAACTCACTCCTGAGGAAAGCGGAAGTGAGGAACTAGTCCAAGGACAAGAGCAAGTTTATGGGATACTAAAAAACCTGATGGTCTATAACGAGGATATCTGCTGTAGGATAGAACATAGAGAGGACAGACAACAGAGGACCTGATGGTCTATGACGAGGCTCTCTGCTGGAGGGCAGAACATAGAGAGGACAGATAACAGAGGACCTGATGGCCCGTGACGAGGATAAACTGCTGGAGGAGATAATGTTGGAAAGAGGGATGGATAACAGAGGATCCGAAGGTATATGTCAACTTTATTTGGTGGGGGACTGTAATTACTGTTTTGTATTCGTAATTTGTCTACGTGTAGAGAGGTTAGTAAAACAGATGGTTTCTGCCCACTTTCCATTATAGATGGAGACGGGATGCCAAAGTAGAAGGCTCCTCCCCACCTACCACTAAGGTGGAGATAGGAATGGTAAAGCAAAATTCTCCTTCCCCCCCCCCCCCCCCACCAACTATAGCTAGAGACAGGACAGTAAAGCAGAAGACTCCTCCCTACCTACCACTATAGATGGAGACAGGATAGTAAAGCAAAAGGCTCCCCACCCACCATTATTAGATGAGGACAGGATAGTGAAGCAGAAGGCTCCTACCCACCCACCACTATAGATGGAGACAGGATAGTGAAGCGACACACTGCCATCCCTACGGAAGGCTTGACCTACCTTGGGGTGCATGAGGACGAAGGGCAACTCGGCGGTGACCTCTCCTCCCATGGCTCCCAGGTACAGCTTGACCTTGACGATATAGGAAATGAGCATCCCGAACATGTCCCGGGTCTCGGGGTTGGCCAAGCTAGGGAGAAAGGGTGGGTTAGTTATGTCCCCAAGCATGTGTGTCGGGAGAAGGTGTGAAGGAGAACAAGAAAAAGGTTAGGCAATATATAGAACGACATTCCACTGTCAATATCAACAAATTACTGATAATTGCTCTAATGTTAGTTACTCTCAATGCTATAATGTTACTGACGTTATCAATCTTAGAATATTCTATACGAAGGACGCAGCAGTCAAGGTGAGCAAGGCAAAGATTTCACTTTAAGAATGACCTTATTGATATCAAGGAAAAAAATATGATCTCGCAGGCAAAACATGAGATATACTTTACAGAACACGAGGTGATGAATAACGATGAAGAGAACAAGATATAAGAACTTACAGCGTGGAGGAGGCCAGGTTCGTGTGGATGTTCTTCAGGTGGCCGTCGAGAGCGATGCCACGGCGGTCCATGTTGGAGCTGAGGGTTGGGGTGAGGGTCAGCTGCTTCTGAAGGTTCGAACCCGGTCCCACAGGACATCCCTCTCTACGGAGATGATATATGAATGAGTCTCTCTCTCTCTCTCTCTCTCTCTCTCTCTCTCTCTCTCTCTCCTCATTATTCACGTTTGACAATCACGCATGTGCGTCAAGCGTAAAGCGTACTTACTGCGTCTCGACGCTGGCGACGGTGCTGCGGTATTGACCACCGCTGAAGAGGCAGATGTCCACGGACTGCTGGACGGCCGCCTTGATCTTCTTGACGGTCTTGTTGCTGTGGTTCCTGATGATGCACCAGATGGAGATGTTCTCGTAGTGGTGGTACAGCTGCTTGTCCAGGGTCACCTCCAACTCCAGCTCGCCTGGGCTGAGCATGAAGTCCTTCCTGACGATGGTGCACGGCTGACGACCTGTCTTGCTGGGTGCGAACTGGATCCGGCGGATGTTCATCAAAATAGAGGACCTGGAGCGAATGTAAGGATTCTGGATAAGGCCGAGTGTTGGCAAGCAAGTGAGAGGAAAGCATCGTTAACTACGCACCGTCCGGGTTCCCTAAAAGGCTTATGAAAAAATATTTTTACTAGGCTGTATTGTCTTCTTCCCAAGGACGTCGTGAGTTCCGCTGTGCGTTATAGCAATGGCAGTGATACGTTAGCGTTGATGGAAATGTAAGAAAAATGTCTCACAGAGCAAATTAATGACAGAAAAAAAGATATGCAAACCTAGACGACAATTATTACGTATAACTTTTAAAGATGTCTTCACTTATGTCGTGATAACTTTATGCTATTTCGTAGAGGCTTATCACTGACTAGTTATAAATGAAACTTCCTTAAAGCTAAGTACTTAAAAGTCAATGTTTACATTAGACGTCAGGTCGGCCATCTTATATCATGACGTCACTTACCGCTTATGACTAGGATCCTCTTCTTTCTCCCCGACGAAGACTTTGATATAGTACTCGACACCGCAGGGATGGCCTTCGTCCTCTGGCCCGGGCTGGATGGTGACTGAGGGAGGGGCGTTCATGGGCATCTTGAAGGAGAACGGATATGCGTTCCCGCCCAGCTTTTTCATTAGCCGCTCCTGCAGCCTAGTTGTCTCGACGTCTGCGCTGGGCGGGAAGATCTGTCGCGAGTCAAGGAACAAGTCCTTCTGGAAGTTAAGGCCCATCACCTCGTCCTCCTCGCGGCCATATCTGAAGCTGCAGACCAGCTGGCCGAACACCTTGCGTCCCTGCAGGTAGTCTGCGTCCAACATCAGCACGCCGTCTGGAGGCCATAACCAACAGACCAACATTTATCATTGGCTGTCATGGGCGTTAGGAGATAAGATCTTACAGCTGAGGTGGAGGAAGATGTAGGGATAAGATCTTACAGCTGAGGTGGAGGAAGATGTAGGGATAAGATCTTACAGCTGAGGTGGAGGAAGATGTAGGGATAAGATCTTACAGCTGAGGTGGAGGAAGATGTAGGAGATAAGATCTTACAGCTGAGGTGGAGGAAGATGTAGGGATAAGATCTTACAGCTGAGGCGGAGGAAGATGTAGGGATAAGATCTGACAGCTGAGGTGGAGGAAGATGTAGGGATAAGATCTTACAGCTGAGGTGGAGGAAGATGTAGGGATAAGATCTTACAGCTGAGATGGAGGAAGATGTAGGGATAAGATCTTACAGCTGAGGTGGAGGAAGATGTAGGGATAAGATCTTACAGCTGAGGTGGAGGAAGATGTAGGGATAAGATCTTACAGCTGAGGTGGAGGAAGATGTAGGGATAAGATCTTACAGCTGAGGTGGAGGAAGATGTAGGGATAAGATCTTACAGCTGAGGTGGAGGAAGATGTAGGGATAAGATCTTACAGCTGAGGTGGAGGAAGATGAGATATTTAAAATGAAATGGAGTTGCTAGTTGCGGAGACAGAAAAAGTGATAGAAGTAGGGAAGAAATAAGAAGAAAGTTGAATCGAGTAATGAACGAAAGAAATGTGAAGTAGTGATTAAAGAAATTGTCTAAAGGAATGGAATAACGGACAGCAAGAAACGTGAAATAAACGAAAAGAAAATAACAGAAAAAGACCATAAGAGCAAAGTATAAAAAGAGAAATTCTAAAACATGAGTGATATAAGGAAAACAAACGGGTGTATTAAAAAGAGCAGTATTACACGATGGGAATTTTGTTTCAACTTGTGAACAGAATTGAGTTTACATTTTTCATTTTATTAACAAATTTATCAGTTCTTTTCTGTTGAGTTGTAGCCAGTAAGGAAAAGACGCAAAAATTCAAGGACATATATGAATGGATCCGCAAAACCTTCATTATTACCAGTTTTACTTTGCCAAGCTGTGTTAATACGTTAATGTATTTGTATCTTAATTCTACCTTTATCATCAGATATGTTATGGATTCTGGATTGGAAAGTCTTATTTGGGTCAAACATGAAAGACTATAAGAAATGATTACGACAGAAAATGTAATCGAGAATGACTATAAGATATGATTACCACAGAAAATGTAAACCATTCGTGAGTTAAACCTCAATATTAGTCTGGCCACCGATCACCTGGTTTACAGTTCAAATCATCATGTGTAATCAATTACTTATTTGCTAATACTTATGATTTATTGGAACTGATGCAGTATCAGTCTTACAAACATATGAAGTAAGTTCTTCGATCATTCCTTCCTAAAGTAGTCCCGATGAAAAACTGGTACTGCTATTTATAAGTACATGATAATAATGCTAAGCACTTAGGTTCATTCTTTCACAAGATTCGGCCAGACGGACAACAGACTATCCGATGAAGGATCAGCCAAATGCCAAGCACTTCCAGACATAATATGACACTCTTCAGATTTCTTTTCATGGGAAATTACCCCTTCAGAAAGTGTAATCTAAGACCGGTTGCACTCAGCTAATACTGTATAAAGAAAAAAAGAGGGTAAAACAAATACATATTCAGCACTTGGATATTTTGTGGAAACCCTGATCCACTTTTACTGACACTCCTGGCTAAACACCTGACTGCAGCGGAGGTAGATTTTCGCATAGACCCTCCCCACCGCTCGCTCCTCCGCATGAAATGACAGTGGCATACTTCCTATAGGCGTGACATGGAGACGGTAACGTATTACTTCACCTGACAGATCCACTTTCTCAACCGCTGGAATACTTAGGTAACGATTGCAGGCATTTGGTTGGATATATCATCGGCAACCGATGGACTCAAGGAATTGGCTACTTAAGAAGAAAATTATATATAGGAGTCATGATCACATGCTCACGTGAACAATATGTATCGCTGTTCACTTCCTCAGGTCGAAGGACGCAACACTACAAAACTAGGGAGGAGGAGGAACTCGTTGGTACTCACCCACAGGATCGACAGCGGATACGTGGTCGACAAAGTCCCGTCGGCCGAGGTAGATGGTCAGCTTGCTGTTGGGCGACGCCTTCTTGAACACCTTGAACTGGACTACCATCTTGACCGATGTGGCGGGAGCGTGCTTAATGGTAGTCGTTACAGAGCTGGAAACTGTGACAAGGAATATGCATATAAACGTATAAGTTCACGAAGCAGTGGAATAAGTGAGGGAAATATTTGTACAGAAGGAAATAACTCGATAAAATGTATAAACACAACGAAACGGCGACAGATGAGGCGTGTTGTTGGCTAGGCTACGTACTCTTACTCGCCCAGCGTTGCTCAACCGGAGGCTAATGGAATTGTGACCTGCATTGCCATGTTACGCCTTATATACACACACAGGGGGTTGGGCTGTGAGGAGCTAGACTCCGAAGGTCAACCGTGCCTTTCAGGGATCATCTGAGACACGGGATCAATATTTCGACGCTTATGCAAACAGTTGCAACCTTACAAGCGAAAGAAATCAATTAAACTTTACCCAGTAACAGTGGCGGTGGCATAGGAGGGCAGAGAAGCTGAAGCCGCTCCAATTTGTTTAGACTTATTTGTATAGAACTGCAGTATGATGCTGCATCGTCGCCTTCAAATCACTGGATTTTGCTTCAGTGATCCCCCCTCTAATACTTTTAGAAGCTGCGAGAATTTTAAATTTCTTATTGTCGTTGTTTGTTAGCAATCATTTGTGGTCATGTGTTCTCAGCTGTTTGGCTTCTTAAGCCTGGCTCAACCTAGTTTTCTTGGCGACAACCAGGTCATAGCCTCTACTGACCCAGAAAAAAAATCCTTAGAACTACAACAGATTACTATTTGTGACACCGTTTATGGGGAAAGAATTTTATACTCAAGTTGCGGTATACCTGCATGTATGCTACCACGTCTTTAATCCTAGGTGTACTGTACATACACTCAGACCCAGCTTCGACTAGGAATCCATTTATCGACGATGAAAACCTGGGTTGTATGTGGCCAGACCAATGCGCCCAGGAGCCGAACCGTGAACAGTGATGCTAACCACTTTATATCCCTGGACGTGAGTGTGTGTAATTACCTATTGTAACTACCTATTCGTACCGTAGGGAAAGGACTTTCACACCTGTGGGGCCCCATCTCTCGAACGATTTTTAGACTGTCAACTCAGATTCAAATAGGATGTCTGCATTAACCATATGCTCAGTCATCTTTTATTCACCCGGTCCTTTTATACTATAAAAGCACTTCTTTAATTCTATAAGGAATATTTCGTAAAAATCGTGTTATGTCCTCTGGTTGCTCTATCCCTACATCTCTCGAAGAACTTTTCACTAATTGCGTCTGCAGTTTATCTAAAAAATCTAAACGTGGTGATGAGGTGTGTGGGTATGTGTGTATGTGTTGAAGGTTAACATAATCTCTACACGAAGTTTAGGAACTGCTGTCATAAACAAGATGAAAATCAGGATGAGGAGGTATCATCTAGCAAATGTAATTCATTCATCCACTGTGAACTGAATAAAGAAGTCAGGATGACAATTGAGAGTATTATAACGTACATATTCCAAGCAAAATACAGACCATGAATACAATCAATCGTTCGGTAAAAACCACTTTATGTACTATTTTACTACTAGGGGGTATGTGATGTCCCCATGGTTGTTTAGTTTGTTTATGGATGGGGTGCCTCGGGAGGTAAATGCAAGAGTTTTGGCGAGAAGGGAGAGTATGCAGTCTGCTGGGGATGAGAAGTCCTGGTGGTTGATTCGAGTGAGAAACTACAATAGTTGGTGACTGAGTTTGAAAAAAGTGTGTGAAAGGAGAAAGTTGAGAGTAAATGTGAATAAAAGCAATGTTATTAGGTTCAGTAGGTTTGAAGGACAAGTTGGAATGCAAGTTTGAATGGAGAAAAATTGGAGGAAGTGAAGTGTTTTAGGTATCTTGGAGTGGACATATAGCAGCGAATGGAACCGTGGAAGCGGAAGTGAGTCACAGGGTGGGAGAGGGAGCGAAGGTTCTAGGAGCGATGAAGAATGTGAGAAAGGAAAGAACGATATCTCGGAAAGCAAAGATGGTTTTGTTTGAAGGAAAAGTAGTTCCAACAATATCATATGGTTGCGAGGCATGGGCTATAGATAGGTAGATAGGGTTGTACAGAGGAGGGTGGATGTGTTGGAAATGAAATGTTTGAGGGCAATATGTGGTGTGAGGTGATTTGATCGAGTAAGTAATGAAAGGATAAGAGAGATGTGTGGAAATGAAAAGAGTGTGGTCGAGAGAACAGAAGAGGGTGTGTTGAAATGGTGTGGACATATGGAGAGAATGAGAATGAGTGAGATTGACAAAGAGGATATATGGGTCATCATATGTCCTCTTTCTCAATCTTTCCTCAGAGGTGGAAGGAACAAGGAGAAGCAGGAGACCAAAATCGGGGCCTGAACATGCAAGAGGGTGAAAGGAGTGCAAGGAATAGATTGAATTGGAACGATGTGGTATACCGAGGTCGACGTGCTGTCAATGGATTGAACCAGGGCATGTGAAGCATCTGGGGTAAACCATGGAAAGTTTTGTGGAGCCTAGATGTGGAAAGGGAGTTGTGGTTTCGGTGCATTATACATGACAGCTAAAGACTGAGTGTGAACGAATGTGGCCTTTGTTGTCTTTTCCTAACGCTAACTCGCGCGCATGCGGGGGAGGGGGTTGTCATTTCATGTGTGGCGGGGTGGCGACGGTATGAATAAAGGCAGCAAGTATGAATTATGTACATGTGTAAATATGTATATGTCTGTATATATATATATATATATATATATATATATATATATATATATATATATATATATATATATATATATATATATATATATGATCCCACTTGTCCGTGATGATAGGCTGGTGAAATCGCACTTCAGTAGGATTTCATGCAATTTTGTTTAACATGTAATTTTCCTATACTTGTGGCACAACATGTTTTGTGGAGAAAATCCACCTCATCACTAGGTGCCAATACTTAAATTTATCTAAATACCAACATCACACTTGATTTCCGCCTCCAACACCAAGCTGTATAGACCAGCCACTGTCTGTTTTGTCGAGCCGTAACCATTGTGAGGGAGAGTTATTATGAGGGTCACTTGGTGGGGGTTGACCTGGGTAGATGGGTGTGTCTTGAACAAATTATTTTATGTTTTCGTGTTTTGTCAATTCTCTCATAATGATTTGGTTAATGCTTGGATAGGCTTTAAAACTGTCTGGGGACAGATTAATGTTCTTAGTATTAGCAATTAAGACAGATTCAATGACACTGCGTATGGCATAGTCAGCAGAGGGGTGTAGAATAACGGGAATTTCAGGATCTATGGCCATGGTGATCATTTTCATGACAATGTTTAGCGATCGCATTTTTGTGGTCATCCCTGCGTACTGCATGACGGTGCCAATAACACCTCTCCGTTACAGTTTTCCCCGTCTGGCCTACATGAATATCCTTTGCACGCCTTACATGGGACGGCGTAAACACTACCAACTGTTGCATGATGGTGTTATTGTACTGGGAAGCAACATTAAAAGAACTGTTTTCTAGAACATGTCTTTTGTCTTAGATAAGCTAAGTTGGGAGATTATGGCAACAGTGAACATTTAGACTTATCCATATTTGTCACATTTTTGTTACAAGAAGCATAAAATGTCTTCCTAGCTTTTCAGTAAGCTTTGTTCACAAACCAAATGGGATAATATGATTGACTAAAGATACATCTTATATGACTACATTCTTCTACCAGGCCTATGGGATCACATATATGTAGTGCTCTTAAAAACATAGACATAAGTATGAATATTTTAATAGAAGAATCATGCACTGAGAAAGCAGAGAGTGCTTGGTCTATACAGATTGGTGTTGGACGGCGGGAAGCAAGTGTGATGTTGGGATTCAAATAACTTTGTTTGTTACTGACACCTGATGATGAGGTGGAATGTCTCCACGGAACATGTCGTGCCACATGTATACAAAAATTACATGTTAAATGAAATTGTATGAACGCTTATTGAAGTGCGATTTCAACTTCATTATATATATATATATATATATATATATATATATATATATATATATATATATATATATATATATATATGTATATATATATATATGAGTGTATGTATGTGTGTGTGTGTGTGTGTGTGTGTGTGTGTGTGTGTGTGCGCGCGCGCGCGTGCGTGTGAACTAAGACCACAACATTCCCTGATCCTCCGCCACGTTAGGTTGGTACGTCTTGCCTCAGCACATGAGTCACGGCGTTGAAATTACTGCACCTAACTCCCTTGGGAGATGTTACGGTGTCGCTAGCCGCTGTAACCTGCTTTGGGAGGAGGCACTGGACGATTACGCCTCCCACGCCGCGCCCCCCTCCACCAGGCCGGTGTTGCCTTCACGAACGGATCACAAGCTTGCGCTGACGTCATCGGGAAGCTCCAGGAACGCGCGAACGCCAGCGTTAATCCGGAGGAGGAGGAGGAGGAGGAGGGGAGGTGTTGGAGGAAAATCTAAATAGAATTTATGCCGTTTTCTGTCCCACACACTATAACAACCTGTGCTGAAATATTGATGAATAAATCGCAGAGTCTTGTGGTGACTAAAGCGTTTCATTGGTGAGTCAATTATTGACTTTTGGTGACGAGATGAATCCTAGCGAACGTTATCGGTCCGATGTTGTCCAATGAGAACCGTGGCCGGGTGCGGGTAGATAATCCTCCACGTCCTGACAGTCTCAGTCCTAGGGCATCTCTGTCTCCTGTAGTGAAGTATTACGAGAGAAAATTCTAGAATGAACACCACAAAAACGAACACCTTGTGTTATCAGATAGCAGAACTGCATCCCTATATATATATATATATATATATATATATATATATATATATATATATATATGATAGGCATATGATAGAGTTGATAGAGATGCTCTGTGGAAGGTATTAAGAATATATGGTGTGGGAGGCAAGTTGTTAGAAGCAGTGAAAAGTTTTTATCGAGGATGTAAGGCATGTGTACGTGTAGGAAGAGAGGAAAGTGATTGGTTCTCAGTGAATGTAGGTTTGCGGCAGGGTGTGTGATGTCTCCATGGTTGTTTAATTTGTTTATGGATGGGGTTGTTAGGGAGGTAAATGCAAGAGTTTTGGAAAGAGGGGCAAGTATGGTCTTGATGAAGACTTTGGCAATACATGGTCGGCTGTCGCTGAAACAGCCATGTGTTGCGGATGTGTGTAGAATACTGGGAAGCTACGATTTAAGTAAAGTGTTGCTGAAGAAGAATTTGATAGTAAATGCTAATGGAGAATTATGGAACAGTAGTTTAGACTTCAGTTCAATTTGGTACATGAGTTAAATGGTGAAAAACTAGGTAGTATTAGATATTGTTGACAACAATGGTAAATGATGGTAACATGAAGCGTAATGGACATAGTTGGGCTACGAGGGCGTAAATTGGGACAAATAATGTGTGTGAAAAACATAGACATAAAGAAAATTATTTAATGAAGGAATAGTATTCCGAAAATGATGAGGTTGCTGAAGTGGTGGTTGGAGAGTTGGCGAGGAAGTGGATGTTGGGAAAATAATTTTTAGACTGAATGTGATGAGGTGGAATGTTCATCGAGAATTGTACTGTAAAAGTACATGTTAAGATTGTGATGAAGTAATTGAGTGGATTTCAAGCATATAAGGTTTATATTTGAATAGTTTGGCACATATAAATGAGTAGTAATAATATATATAAGGATATATGTGGTGTATGTGTGAGTGTGGAATGAGTGGATGCTATGGTGTGTGTGGCGCGCGCTGGTGAACAGAAAACATTCCTGACCTCGCCACGTTAGGGTACGTTGTGATGTCAGGCGTGTAAACTCCCTAATGCCTTGGGGATGTTACGGTGTGCTAGTGTAACTGTTTGGAGGAGGCTACAGGGGTTGATTCGCTCCAGCGCCACACCACCATGGCGTGTTGCTTCAGGAACGGATAAGCTTGTGCTGAGTCGTTTTGGGAGTCATGGACGCGGTAGACAGTGTTATCGGGAGGGGTGGGCGATGAGTGGTTTCTTGAACTAAATAGAATTTAGCCGGTTGTGCCCAAACTATAACAAAAATAGTGAAAATATGATGAATAAATGATGAGATATTGTGTGACTAAATTAATTGGTAGATATATATGAAATATTATTATTAGGTATGATCGAGAAGAGTTAATTAGGACAGAGATGTTTCGTCGATGTGTTGGTCAATGACAGGTGTGGCGTGCGTGTTTAATAATTCTCATGTGAGGTTGTTAGGTATGGGCATTTTGTTAGAGGAAAGTATGAACGATGTTTAGGAGTGAGCTACGGAAAGGAACACCTTGTGTTATCAGATAGCAGAACTGCATCCATTATATATATATATATAATATATATATATATTATATATATATATCTTTTCTTTCTTTCTTTCAAACTATTCGCCATTTCCCGCATTAGCGAGGTAGCGTTAAGAACAGAGGACTGGGCCTTTGAGGGAATACCCTCACCTGGCCCAATTCTCTGTTCCTTCTTTTGGAAAATTAAAAAAAAACGAGAGGGGAGGATTTCCAGCCCCCCGCTCCCTCCCCTTTTAGTCGCCTTCTACGACACGCAGGGAATACGTGGGAAGTACTCTTAATCCCCTATCCCCAGGGATATATATATATATATATATATATATATATATATATATATATATATATATCGAGGATGCAAGGCATGTGTACGAGTAGGAAGAGAGGAAAGTGATTGGTTCTCAGTGAATGTCGGTTTGCGGCAGGGGTGTGTGATGTCTCCATGGTTGTTTAATTTGTTTATGGATGGGGTTGTTAGGGAGGTGAGTGCAAGAGTTTTGGAGAGAGGGACAAGTATGCAGACTGTTGTGGATGAGAGGGCTCGGGAAGTGAGTCAGTTGTTGTTCGCTCATGATACAGCGCTGAAGGCTGATTCGGGTGAGAAATTGCAGAAGTTGGTGACTGAGTTTGGTAAAGTGTCACAGGGTGGGGGAGGGGGCTAAAGTTCTGGGAGCGTTGAAAAATGTGTGGAAGGCGAGGATATATGTGTCAGAAGTGGAAGGGACAAGGAGAACGATGAGACCAAATTAGAAATGGAAGGATAGATTGAAATAGATTCAAAGTGCACGGGGCGTGGACATGCAGGAGGGTGAAAGATGTGCACGGGGTAGAGTGAACTGGAATGATGTGGTATACAGGGGGCGACGTGCTGTCAGTAGACTGAACCAGGGCAAGAGAGTGAATAAAGCCATTTCTTCATGTGCTCCCACCTTTACTTTCCTTAACGCGGGAAACAGCGAATAGGTATGAATGGAGAGAGAGAGAGAGAGAGAGAGAGAGAGAGAGAGAGAGAGAGAGAGAGAGAGAGAGAGAGAGAGAGATACTAGAGAAGGTCTCCGGCTTCGTTCGGTTTATCCTGTTGCTATATTCTAAATAGTCAAGTATAGAGAAATCCCCTTAGACGTACAAAAGCCGTTAAGAAAGGTCTGCAGATTTTAGAATTATAAATTGTCAAATACCCAGTGTGTGTATGTGTGTGTGTGTGTGTGTGTGTGTGTGTGTGTGTGTGTGTGTGTGTGTGTGCATGTGTGTGTGCGTGTGTGTGTGTGTGTGTAGTCAAGAGATCTCTCAAACATGTTTCATCGAATGTGAATTCTAATTCTGCATTTGATCAGTTTCTTACCGATGTTCTGATCTTGTCTAACGGCCCTCTTACACTGCTCAAGCAGATTACTAATCGTAAGCTTGGCAAAGTTCATAGTAAGGGTAGATCTCTTGACTACACACACACACACACACACACACACACACACACACACACACACCAGTGGTGCGATTTTTCTTAAGTATACACTAACACAAAGTTTCGTGACTCGTGGGACATCTCAACGTGTGAGGAAAGTACAAGGAAGTCCAGGTATATATATACATGCACAATACGAAGATCAGGAGAGAAATTAATGATCAGTGAGAAATGAATGAGGGAGACGGGCGGCTACTCCCTCGTCTGACCAATGATCATTGTATTGACTGGAGTAATGCCATCTCAGTTATTAACTCTAACTCCTGTACCAGGAGATATATCCTCAGGCACTTCACCATGGTCCATACATACATTGAATATCCTTACCAACCAATCAAAGAGTTGTAACATTAATATTAGTGAAGGTCTATGCAAATTAGATAGATCTACTGTCGAGAGACTTTGCAAACAGTTCCCCTTCTTGTTCACATAATAAGTTTATGATACTCTTGTTGCCAGACTCGAACGCACCCGACCTACATTTGGGTAGTCATTCGTTTATCAGGTGTCGTCCTAGTTACGTCTCTTCGTTGTATATTACATAACTGTTATATTTCCTTCTTGTATCTCCCCTGATGTGATTATTACACGAAAGGGCACTTGGGGACATAATGTGTTTCATTTCAGTAGGTCTATATCTGAACGAACTTTTGACGCCCCTTTGTTCCTAGCTGTCATAGAGGAATATTTATATGGTTTGATGGAGAGAAGAGGTATTGAAAGCTTTGCGGACGATAAAATCCGGCAAGGCGGCGGGTTTGGATGGTATTGCAGTGGAATTTATTTAAAAAAGGGGGTGATTGTGTTGTTGATTGGTTGGTCAGGATATTCAGTATATGTATAGACCATGGTGAAGTGCCTGAGGATTGGCGGAATGATTGCATAGTGCCATTGTGCAAAGGCAAAGGGGATAAAGGTGAGTGTTCAAACTACAGAGGCATAAGTTTGTTGAGTATTCCTGGGAAAACTTTTGGGAGGGTGTTGATTGAGAGGGTTAAGGCATCTACATCGCATCAAACTGGGGAAGAGCAGTGTAGCTTTAGAAGTGGTAGAGGGTGTATGGATCAGGTGTTTGCTTTGAAGAATGTGTGTGAGAAATACTTAGAAAAATAGATGGATATGTATGTAGCATTTATGGATCTGGAGAAGGCATATTATAGGGTTGATAGAGATGCTTTGTGGAAGGTTTTAAGAGTACATGGTGTGGGAGGTAAGTTGCTAGAAGCAGTGAAAAGTTTTTGCCAAGGATGTAAGGCATGTGTACAAGTAGGAAGAGAGGAGAGTGTTTGATTCCCATAGAAAATCGGTCTGCGACAGGGGTGTGTGATGTCCCTGTGCTTGCCTTCATCCATTCCTAGCGCTGCCCCTCCCTAAAGGAAACAGCCGTCGACCTAGGTATACCGAATTGTTCCAATTCACTCTATTTCTTGCATGCCTCTCACCCTCCTGTATGTTCAGGTCCCGATCGCTCAAAATCTTTTTCACTCCATCCTTCCACCTCTAATTTGGTTTCCCACTTCTCCTTGTTCCCTCCACCTCTGACACACACACACACACACACACACACACACACACACACACACACATATATTTTTTTTTTTTTTTTGCTTTGTCGCTGTCTCCCGCGTCTTGCGAGGTAGCGCAAGGAAACATATATATATATATATATATATATATATATATATATATATATATATATATATATATATATATATATATATATACTAGCGAAAGCCAGGTATCCATGTTATTGACCATCACCAGGGGTTAACTGTGGACCGACCGCCGAAACCAAGGAATCGAACCTAAGCACTCGACCCCGGGCGGCCCGTGATATCAACGCCACCTTTCTTTCTCCACCTGCATGAGAGAGTGGCGTTGTAGTAGGCGCTCAGGAAACCATTTGGCTGAAAATACATTGATGATAGATTGCATATTTCGGGGTCATAATGGAACGTCGTATATTACTCACATTGGTTGCATTGCTGTGATATTGGGTTGACATGTATCATGTATTTCAAGTGAGAACATTAATTCATGTATACTTTCACGTTGATTGCCTTACAGTGATATGATAATTGGCACACACATAGCTATAGGAAGACAAAGTTGTTTGCTTGCTCAGCTGTGCACTTGTTCATGGATTGCTTATGCCATTCACGGTGGTGGGGTCTATGAAGGAACGGGGCATGCAGTGGGCGCTGGAATTCGCGTATGACATAACTCATCTAGAAAGTCGTTGTTCTTGATGTCAGATGGCTTCGAACAGATGGTGAAATCTCTTTTTCTGGTCTTTGTGGGTTGTCCTCAGGTTTCTCTGGGTCATGCCCTTAATCATACGTTCATCTCATTTGTCAGAAGTGAACGTGATGGCCTTGTGGTATAGACGGATGAGGTCAGAGGGCACTGTCTGATTTGGGGGCGTCTGGTTCTGCGGTATAGTCTTTCTGTATGGTTCCTTGGGTTTCATCTGTTCAGGTTCTTCCGAACAGAGGCGCAGATTTCCCTGTTTGAGTATCTATTATTGACCAGGACCTGAGTGACTCCAGGGTCCGGTTCTATAGATTGGGAGAGGACCACGGTGAGAAGTGAGATAGGGCTCTCCTCACACAGGCATTCATGGTGGAGTCCTCCTACCGCTGGGTGCACTCACTCTTGCCACTCGGACAGTGTCCAGGGTTGGTGGCTTTTGACGTCAACGGTGGTGTCGAAGTGGTAACCGGATTGCTTCATACATCCACGAAAGGAAGGGCGTCGTTGGCGCTGTTTTCTGTTGTGAGATTTAGGTCCGACTCCTCCATAAACCTCCTCCTCCCTCAACTCCTGCAGCTCCTCTATGACAGACTGTAGCAATGAGGAACAAAGGGGCGTCAAAAGTTCGTTTAGATATAGACCTACTGACACGGAGGGTGTGAGATGGTTCCGGCCATCACTTGAACACCCCTTCGTCAGGAGGAAATTACTTCCCTAGGCCCAAGCTGCTGTCTACAACCTACTGACACAGAGGGTTGTAAGATGGTTTCGGCCATCACTTGAACACCTCCACGTCAGGAGGGCAGAACGTAGGAGGTAATTTTCCTAAGAAACAGAAAAACTCTGGGGGTTAAAAACAAGGGTAGGTACGGGAGATGGAGGGCGTGGAGGTCCCTAGTAAAAGGTCAAGTTGCACGAGCCTTCCAGTTGGCGGGCTTCACCTGACCCCAGCTGACTCAGCCTCGACACTTCCGCAGTGCCTCGCCTGCGTCAGCTGCCTTCATCCTCTTAGCGCCGTCGGGCCCTACATAAGCCCGGGGTCCCTCCTGCACGCTGTCAGTCTCCGGTGCGCTCTACGTCTGCTGCGGTCAGCCCAAGACATCGGTCAAGATGGTGGTACAGTTCAAGGTGTTCAAGAAGGCGGCGCCCAACGGCAAGCTGACCATCTACCTCGGCCGGCGGGACTTCGTCGACCACGTATCCGCTGTCGATCCTGTGGGTGAGTACATGCCTGCTTATGGCCTTCTAAAGCCGCAGACTTTTTACGTTTCTCTCCAGCAAATTTCGTCAGGTTTGAAAACTTCCTTTTTTCAAACGAGTCCATTTCTCGTGGTTACTCCCTCAACCTTTGTCCTCTTCGTTCTTCTCTGAAGCATCGGACCGTAATGTTACCGTCCTGGCGTTCTTGAAATTGAGTTTAGATATGTAGATGATACGTGAGGTAGAAGAACTACGTGGGTTCATCTGACAGTGACTGGCGGCCCTAATAGGCAGACCAGACTCTTCAGAATCTCATGTTCTTAGTCTTCCATGCCTGACCACTAACACCCACAGGCTAAAGACCGTTAGAAACCCACTTATTCACAACCCTCTGTATGTGTGTGTGTGTGTGTGTGTGTGTGTGTGTGTGTGTGTGTGTGTAAATAGTCATGACAGTCTACAACCCTATGGGTATAGGAACACCTATATTACATTCACTCTAAAACACAGGTCATTTATCAGACTTGACTTGGGAACTCGAAGATACCAACGCTTTTAAACGTATTTGTAAAGGGACGGACACAGTTGAAGCATCGTCATGTATTGATTGTGGCAGCCTTTTGGAATTACCTTAGAACTCGACACTCATTACTTTGGACATAAACACTAACGCTCATATATCTAAACACTCAGCTCCGGACTCCTTTCATAGCGTTCTTGCTGCCTCAAGACTGCGTTACGATTAGGAGCACGGAAAGGAGGGACTCCCTTGGAACAAGAGCGAGAAGTTTGTCTTTTGAAGAGATTGAACAACTGTGCGTCCACTGACGATGATAGACTCTCTCCATTCTCGTCGCCATCCCGCCACACACGAAATAGCATCCCCCCCTCCAGCGAGGTAGCGCCAGGAACAGACAAAAAGGCCACATTCGTTCACACTCAGTCTCTAGCTGTCATGTGTAATGCACATTATATATATATATATATATATATATATATATATATATATATATATATATATATATATATATATATATATATCCCTGGGGATAGGGGAGAAAGAATACTTCCCACGTATTCCCTACGTGTCGTAGAAGGCGACTAAAAGGGAAGGGAGCGGGGGGCTGGAAATCCTCCCCTCTGTTTTTTTGTTTTTTTTTTCCAAAAGAAGGAACAGAGAAAGGGGCCAGGTAAGGATATTCCCTCAAAGGTCCAGTCCTCTCTTCTTAACGCTACCTTGCTAACGCGGGAAATGGCGAATAGTATGAAAGAAAAAAAAAAAAAAAAAATATATATATATATATATATATATATATATATATATATATATATATATATATATATATATATATATGTGTGTGTGTGTGTGTGTGTGTGTGTGTGTGTGTGTACATATATGCGTAAATTGATAGGATTACTGACTACGTGAGAATTTGTTGAGACCACGAATCAACTTTGGTGTGTAAGTATAATCCCGCACGACATTAGGAGTCAGATGCCAGCCACTGATCACAGTTAGTCACTTCAATCATGAACACGGACTAACTCGTATGAGGTTCTCGTTATGGAGGGGGGCGACGACCTCTGTATGGTTAACAAGTCAACAGTTCAATAATCCGTGATACTCAGTATCTACATAAGCCTTTTGCCCTCCCGATGGAGGCTCCAGTCACAGACTATAGTCCACATCAAGGCTAGGCCTTCATAGAAATATATAGAGAAGGGAAGAAGAGGAAACTAACGAAAGTACAAAAAAAAAAATTTGGAAGTGAAAAATCTGTCTTTTAAAAGAATGTGTCAGGTCATAGTCATTGGGAAAGACGTGAGAAGGTAGAGAGTTCCAAAGCTTCGACGTTTAGGGGAAAAAAACAGTTATCAAAGCGGCCCATCCTTCAGTTACCAAAGGCCACACAGTAATCATGTGACACGGCAGCTTGAATATAATCTAGCTGGTGTTAGGGGGCACACAAGCAGCCAGCTCTGGAGAGTAATACCTGTAGAAAAGGAAAAGTGAACCAACACTGCAACGTAGTTCAAGCGGGTGTGAAAGATGGGCAGAAACTGGGTCTTGAAGGCATTAAACTCAACCAGATTTCGTCTACCCTACTGATATATCCTGTCCAAGTCTGAGTTTATTGAGGAAGTTATGTCGAGACGAGATGCAGATCGAGTGAGAGAAGTGAAAGCAGAATTGAAAGATGTGGAGGAATACAGTGTTGTATCGTTAGCGTGTAGGTGCATTTAATTATTCGTGGAAGATAAGAAATCATTGATAATAATGAGAAAAAGTATAGGAGAAGGAACAGAACCTTCTGGAACACTGCTGTTAGTAGATTAAAGCGGGGAGCGGATGATTCAAGAACAGCCACGGAGATAGATCGGCCAGAGAGGAAGCTTGATATATGAGGGAGCAAAGTGAGGGAAGGAAGCCAAAAGTTAGCTTCGTTATGGATGTATATGTCTAGTGAACACGTAGTTAAAACTACCATTACACTTTCGGAAAAAAAAGAACCAATTCTGAAGTAATAATTTGGATATCCGTCTTGAACTGGAAAAACTGTGTTATGATGTTATGACGCACTCTACAGTAGCCAACACCAGAAATATATTCCTTCACTATGTGTCTTTAAGAGGTGTGTGTGTGTGTGTGTGTGTGTGTGTGTGTGTAGCCTACTCTAACCCTACTATGGGTGTTCTGCTTTACAGATGGCGTGCTGGTGCTTGACCCATCCTATCTGCAGGGTCGCAAGGTGTTCGGCCAGCTGGTCTGCAGCTTCAGATATGGCCGCGAGGAGGACGAGGTGATGGGCCTTAACTTCCAGAAAGATTTGTTCCTCGCCTCACACCAGATCTACCCTCCCGCGGCTGACGACGGCGAGCCGAGCAAGCTGCAAGAGCGCCTCATGAAGAAGTTGGGCGGGAACTCTTACCCCTTCACGTTCAAGATGCCCGAGCAGGCTCCTCCCTCAGTTACCATCCAGCCAGGGCGTGACGACGAAGGACATCCCTGCGGTGTTGAGTACTACATCAAGATCTTCGTCGGTGACAGCGAGGACGACCGCAGTCACAAGAGGTGAGGCGTTACGTCACAGTGCAAACAAACTTCTCCATTTGTTCCATATATCTTTTTTGTCATAGACACATAACAAGGTATATGGAGACTGCCTGTGTGTTTGTCTAATGAAAAGACATTTGAATTACATTTTTAATTTAGTACAAAGAAATGAACAGAGATTAGTTACTCCCTCTATATATGAATCAAATGGTAGGATTTTATTTTCCTTAAATCTGAATCGTGTAATAAGGTTTCCACATTTTCAGCTACAGTGAAAGACGCAATTCAATTTTCCTGATAAAAACGAATTCCATATTTTTTTTTTTTTCTGTAAAGAATAAACTTATACCCATAATCTAGAATCGATACCCAAAAAACGCGGACACTTCGACCTTGAAGTAAATCTACACACACTTGCTTAGATATCCTCGTACACACACACACACACACACACACACACACACACACACCTGAATTAGGATATCAAAAGTACTGGCGCCATCGAGAACTTTTCCACCCAGACTGAGAAAATTCCCTTTACAAGATCTGCTGAAAACTGATGAATTCAGTTGCTTTGCCAATGATATCTTTCTAAAGTTAGATTCGTTAAACTGGTAAAGTTATTTGCGAAAGTAAACATTTTTCCTGAGTTTTCTGTAAGCATGTTAGCCTACTATTACTTCTTGTATATATCTATTTCCCTTCAAAACTACCTAAATTATCCCTGTGCGTACATAACTCAGAACCAGGGAATAGTTACTGAATTTTGATACAAAAGAGGCGGATTTAAATGCATGGCCGTTATTTCTTCATACACCAACATTTTTTTGAAAAATTTGCCTATGTTCACAGACATTTATGTACTGCCACAAGTACACCACATCTACCACTTCTATACTTAATCAACTGTTCTGCATAGTTTCATCCATTGACAACTGTGAAATGAGCTAATTACAGAAAATATGTACTGTATTCAGTAATGCAGCTATGAAAACATAAGTTTGGCACCCGATATTATTTTTTTTTTTGTAAAATTCACCTTATCATTACATGGGTATTTTCAGTGCATAGGAAGCGATGTATCGGCATAGCTTCAGTTTAACCTAAATCAGAACGAACTTAAAAACACTAATGGACAGGAGGAAGGAAATATATCCTACTTCAATCTTGCAGCTAACCATAACACAAGATTTTTCAGCTAATGTGAAGATCATTGAAATAAAATGAAATTGCACATATAATATAATGAGTAGATGACTTACGCTTATGTACACGGGTTGGAGGAGAATACATTCAAAAACGAGAGAGTGATTCCATCTCTTAGGTCGACTGTTCAACTCAACATCCGCCGGATCCAGTTCGCTCCAAGCAAGGCAGGTCGGCAGCCGTGCACCATCGTCAGGAAGGACTTCATGCTCAGTCCAGGCGAGCTGGAGTTGGAGGCCACTCTGGACAAGCAGCTGTACTACCATAATGAGAAGATCGCCGTCAACATCACCGTCAGGAACAACAGCAACAAGACCGTCAAGAAGATCAAGGCCGCTGTCCAGCAAATGGTGGACATCTGCCTCTTCTCTGGCGGCCAGTACCGCAGCACCGTCGCCAGCGTCGAGACACAGTAAGTCCTGCCCCCACTTAGTACAGTTTATCCTTACTGTGTGACTCTCTGGGTGGTGATAAGCTACTGCCAGTGTAAGTAAAAGTAAAGTGCCAACTCTTGGAGGGCTCATTAGATCTGTCAGTAAGAACCAATGTCCGTGAACAAGGACACACCCCAGGGTTTACTGTAGCCTAGGTGCAACCTGTTTGCTGTTTAGGCCTGTCAAAACTGTGGTTTTTTTTTTTTTTTACCCCAGCAGAAGTTAGTATGCATTTATCTACAAACCAGAGAGGGGATGAACAGCTTGATGGGCCTTGCGATTGGAGATCGAATCCGGACCAGTGGATTAGTGATAAAAAAAAAAAAGGCTTACTATAACGCCTTCGAGTCGCAGGCGCAAATACTAGAACAGGCGAACTAGTGATACAAAGAGAAGACACTTTCCACATTCTGGTCATGCAGTGTTTTGACGAACTATGGGTTGAACAAAGACCTCCACAAGGAACTTACACAAACCACCATTAACGTTACTTCTATCTATCTATATACTATATATATATATATATATATATATATATATATATATATATATATATATATATATGTATATATATATATATATATATATATATATATATATATATATATATATATATATATATAAATTCAACGTTATTCATATATGTAATATATCTCCCTATTAGGGACGAAGCTCAGTATACATTCAACGTTATTCATATATGGAATATTTCTCCCCACTAGGGAGGGATGTCCAGTCAACCCTGGGTCAGCCTTGCAGAAGGTTGTCTACCTCACCCCAACCCTCAGCTCCAACATGGACCGCCGTGGCATCGCTCTCGACGGCCACCTGAAGAACATCCACACCAACCTGGCCTCCACTACACTGTGAGTTGTTTCATCCTTCGTGTGATCTTCTCCAGCTTCCTTCATTTTGTTTGCTGATTGTCTGTTAGCTTCTTTCATTCTATGCTCTGCCTCTGTTTACTTATTTTTATCCAATGCTCTGCCTTTGTTAGCTTCCTTCATCCAATGCTCTTCCTCTGTTAGCTTCCTTCATCCAGTGCTCTTCCTCTGTTAGCTTCCTTCATCCCATGCTCTGCCTTTGTTAGCTTCCCTCATCCAATGCTCTTCCTCTGTTAGCTTCCTTCATCCAGTGATCTGCCTTTGTTAACTTCCTCCTCCACTGCTCTGCCTCTGTTAGCTCCCTTGATCCTATCTCTGCCTTTGTTATCTCCCCTCATCGTATGTTTTACCTCTTTGTCTGTAGACATGTTCGTTCGTATATTCATGGTCTGCTTATCTGCATGTCTTGTATTTTCCCTCTTTGCTAGCTTCCTTCATCCAGTCTGTTGGCTACCTTCTTCATTCTGAGTTCTGCCTCGTTTCTCCCCTAGTACCAATATTACCTCCTAAATTACCTGTGTCTACTGGCAAACCTCTCCATGTAATCTCCTCTTGCCTGTCATCACTTTTATCTTATGCTTGGTCCCTTATCTATTGGCTCTCTTCATATCCAACCACTCGTGTGGCCTATCAAGGCCATGATTTGAGTTGTCTTCATTTACAGAGCTTTGAGTACCCGTATGTGGCGACCACAGTTCACCGGAGGTACAGCGTTATTAGCTTCGTTCCATCCAGTCAATCCGTTCAAATAGTGTTCGGCCTTTTAAGCAGAACGCTTTAGCTTTAGTTCCACACTTGCTTTCCTCCCTGAGATGGGAATCGCACAGGACTTTTTCCTTAAAGTCGTGGTGTTACGAAGAGTTCGCCTTCTCTGTATAGTTTACGAGACGGCTTGAGGTTTAAGATGAAAGTCTCTAGCATTGGATGTTGATGAGGTAGGTTGCCAGAATTTCAAAACAAATGTGACTCTAGGAAGAATATAGAGAGTCATTTGTAAAACGGAGAAATGTGGGGAATAACTTTTCAAACTTTGGCGCAAGTTTGGTAAGGGTTGAGGAACGTTTCAGACTTTGGCGCAAGTTTGGTAATGGTTGAGGGACTTTTCAGACTTTGGCGCTAGTTTGGTAAAGGTTGAGGAACATTCTTAAAAGAAAATTTTGTGGCAGTATCAAGGTGAGGTGCCTTAAACCAGTAGTACTCTCAGGGGCATTTGATGGTTTCAAGGTGTTGGAGGATAAGGTTGTAGGTGAATCGCGATCCCAGTACACAGACTTCTGCGAAAGAAACTTTTAATGTTAACCTGGAGTTAGACTGCAGAGAATCTCAGTAGATTACGAAAATATCACAAGATTACAACCAAAGATTATTATGTTCAATCTGTAGTCCATAAAGTGTTGTTAGCAAACACTAGGAAATGGAGAGCAGTTCATTACTTTCCAAGACGGGTTATCGAACGCTGTGCTAAACTGCCTACTGTGTCATACCAAAAACACTTTAGATTCATTCAAGAGGCTGGACGATTGTTTCCATTTGGTAAGTTCATTGAGCTTGATATACTTACAGATCCTGAGTTCTTGCATTACCTGCCTTCGTGACGAACCATCAGGTCTGTTTCATGTTTGCTTTACTTTCTCTTCTTTCAGGTCTTTGTACAGTAGGTTTTGCTCCCTGTATAAGCCAGAGGTGTTAAGATGCTACAGTGATATCATTTTTCATCTTACCAGTTTCTAAGTAAATGTCTCCATACACGACACATGGCTAATCGCATTTTCGTTCGTCCTCCGATAGCTTGGCCAACCCCGAGTCCCGGGATATGTTCGGGATGGTCATCTCTTACACGGTCAAGGTCAAGCTGTACCTGGGAGCCATGGGAGGAGAAGTCACTGCAGAGCTGCCCTTCGTCCTCATGCACCCCAAGGTAGGTCAAACCACCCCAACCCCTCTGTGAGCCGTGGATGACAGGGCTCAGGTATGTTGCAGGCCAGTTGGCATATTTATCTTATCTTAAGAAAGATAATTCAACACATATTGGTTAGAAAGTGTACTTATATTTATCACACGATCGTGTGTCTAAAATTAGGCCTCATCCCTGCCTTTTACTCCCAACAGCCCGACCTCCGTCGCCTGATGCGTGCCGACAGCCAGGCACAGGTCGAAGCCTTCCGCTCCGAGAGTATCGGCCAGTCTGTTGACATGGACTA
This sequence comes from Panulirus ornatus, assembly GCF_036320965.1. Lineage (NCBI taxonomy): Eukaryota > Metazoa > Arthropoda > Malacostraca > Decapoda > Palinuridae > Panulirus > Panulirus ornatus. Next base: position 94,621,271 of record NC_092224.1, on the reverse strand, counting down.
GGCTTCAGGAGCTCCAAAGTGGCGGCAACGGACGGCCTAGCTTGGCCGTTCAAGGATAAACGAACAAAAAAAAAAGTTCCCGTTCTTCTCCAGGGAGCGTTCTTTGAATCACCGGTTTGACTCCTGACAATGCCGTCCATTTCTGGTGTTTGTGGAGAATTTATGGATCATTCTCGCGCGCATTTGCTGGACGGCTAGGACACAAGCGCGCCCGACCATCGACTAAGCACCAAGCAAGACCGAGAAGAAGCATTCGAGTTTCATAACTTTTTCTATGACTTCTAAGGCCTCCGTCCGCCAACTCGTTCCCTTAAATAATTAGAACAGTAAAAGAAAACTAAAAAAAAAAAGAACGCGAATGAATGTGAATTAAGGTGGGCTTGGGGTAGTAAAATTATAGTCTCCAAATATTCTAATCTGTAGAGAATCATAGGGTAATGTATAGTTTGTAGTAAACTCACTATATTCTACCTTATTTAGCAAATACCTACTAATCCCTTAAAGATATGGAACGTTCAACCAACCTAATAATCAAGTAGATCAATGTGTATTTCTTTTTCTTTGCGGGAAATGAAGATTGGAAGAAAAAAAAAAGCGGCATCTGGCAACCAAGCAATGGGACGTTCGCGTATTAATTTTTTTCTGTGATATTAAAACTAGATAGATTGTGCAGCCATAAGGACTACTGTGGTGTGTGAGGGAGAGCAGAAGTGGACTCTGTCTCCCTCTGGTGTAAGAGACCATTGATTTAAAAATAAACCCGGCCATATAGACCATTGAAATAAACCTCTATTATAGAGACCACTGGCCATTAAGAGACCATTGATACAAACAACCTCGGCGATATATGGACCATTGATACAATAACCTTTTGGCAATAGACCATTGATAAAACACAAGCTCAGGTGAATTAGATAGTGCTCGTCTGATTATGCAGTGTAGTGAAATTCGTTTGGAAAAGTCCAGAGAAAAAAAAAGGAAAAATGCCATCACATAAGGTGTAACTGGACGGTTATAAAGTTCGATAAGAAGGAAGAAATTATATGAACACTTGTCAGTTATGACTGATAGTCTGTCTAGTGGTGTGTACTAGGTGTTTTGTTGCATCCATTCCATCATCCTTGTCTGGTTAATAGTTATAATTCCGTTCTCCACAGGATTTTTATTGCACTGGATTGTAAACATTGGCATTTATGAAATTTCAGGTGAAGAAATAAAATTGGTCAATTGGCAACTGTATATCTCAATCGTTCCTCTTTTGTTTACATGTATAGTTTTCATGTTTCCCATCTTGTTATTGTATATAGTGACCGACTTGGTGTGAGGGTAAAACTCAAAAACGCCCCACTCAAGGCCATCTCATATACAAGTCAAATACATAGAAAATAAATGAAAAAAATATCATTCATCGCTCTGCAGGTGTTTAGTAGACCTTACTGCTAGAGGTGGAAAGGTTAGAGAGTGAAAGACCAGTGAAGGAAGTAACTTCCACTGCTCCGCTGTTAGAGAGAAGGTATCATAACGGTCGATCCTCATGTTGTTGATCTCCATACAACCTACTGGAAGCAGCATTCAGAGGTGTGTCACAGCCAAATCTGGGTGACAGGGACACGTGCAGTACAACTCACTGGAGCCAGTAACCAAAAGAACGCCCGTAAGCCAGGGAGAGGGCGAGAAGATCACAGCGGACAGAAGGAAGCGTTGGAAGGAGGTGAGAGCTAATGAGACAGAGGGCATTTGATTCCACTCTAGCCTAGGAAGAAGTGGAGGACGAGTCATCCAGATCTGTAAGTACTATTCTATGCTATATATATAAAACATATGCTCACTAGAAAAGTGATTGCAGCACCTATACAACACCCCCAGCTTTCGGGGAGGAGATTTTGATACACTGATTATGTGAGATTTCTATGACTGAGCAAAGGATATAGTTCTGCCCAGCACGCATATATATTATCATAGGACTGATACTATTGTCTTTAAACGGTAGGGAACGAGCAAAGTTCAGACATTTGGCAAATAATGCGTTTTGGCATTTTTTAACTGAACTAGGTTAGGGCTTTCTCCTTCCAAAGTGCTGTACAGGACTGAATTAAGAGATAAGACATTTTCCGTGCGAGAAGAAACGAATGTAGATTAAAAAGAGGAGGGACAGTGAGCGTAAGAGTGAACGGCGTTAGAGGCTGAAGAGCGACCATCTTTGGAGAGACGAAAGAGAGCGAGGGATGAGATTAAACCCTGAGGAACACCGCTGTTGGTAAAGTGAGGGAGACGTCGCTTCCTCAGTGACTACCGCAAATAGTCCAGCCAAAAAGGCAGCTACGTATGCATTAGAGAATACAGAGAAGCCAAAGGACGTATGGGAAACAAAGGCATGGAACACTCTGTCAAATGCTTGGAGGTGTTGAGGGTTGCTGCTGAAGATTCTCCACATTCCCCGAGAGAGACGTACCAGAGGTGAGTCGCATAGGAAAGATCACCAGTACACCCTTGTGCCATGCAGCCACACTGGTGTTCTGAGCGTAGGGAATGGACTTCAGAGTGTTTAAGAAAGTGAAAAATTGAGAGTTTCAAAGAATCTGGAGGCAGCACAAGTAATGGCGATCAGTTAGAAGGGTCAAAAATGGTCTCTGAGAGTTAGGCTGTGCCAGGATATGTATCCAAGACGAAGGAAAATGTTTTCTTACAGACGAACTGAGCCAGCTGAGGGGCACACGCCCCTAGAACTTAAAAGGAAGTGTGTCGTCCTGATCACACGCCTTGCCCTGTTGTACCTGCGAGAGCACTTGGTAGAAAGCGGCTGAGGTAAACACAGGGAAGAGCAAAGGTTCAGTGGGAGGAAAATTGGGAATGGGGACTACATGTGGAATCATCGGAGGCAGAGGAGAGTGAGGTACCGACAAGAGATGATTGATCAGTAAGAGAGTAAGCTGTAGATTGATCAGTAAGAGAGTAAGCTGTAGATTGATCAGTAAGAGAGTAAGCTGTAGATTAATCCGTTCGAAATGGAGGAGGAGGAAAAGGGAGAGAGTGGGAGACGGTACTGCGCTACAGGTAAAACAACTCGTTCAAGCGCCCAGCATTCACAGGTCTAGAGTTCCTGTAATATTTTGGCGGCCGTTTGAATCTCAGGGTTGGAAGTATGAACCGTGTTCTGTGGACGTGCGTGAGTTGTGCACTTATTTCCAGAGCAGACAGAGCCATCTGCGTGACGTCAGAGTGTCAAGATAGATGCCACGTTATGGATTTTGGGGCAAGTGGCGAGGAATTTTAAGAAGAATATGAAGGACCCGTGTTATTGAATCGTTCACCTAACTCTATTACATCTACCTCACTGGGGATAGTCGGTCCAAAGCTGACCTTACAGAGGCAGCTGTAACGAGGCGAGACACAGATCACACATAACAGAACAGATTTGGAATTAGAGGAGAAATTCAGCGTTGAGTCGTGATTACATGTATATACTGGGTAGTTTGTTGAAGGAAATTGATAGATTATACAAATGAGGATGGGGGTAAGAGGCGAGACACATACTCGAGGGGCGCTGGGACAGGAAGTGATACCAGATCTTACCACCCACAACCCAACGTACTTACTCTAGTGAGGATCTTACCACCCATGACCTGGTGTACCTATCCTGGACAGGATCTTTCTACCCATGACCATGCCTACCTACCCTGGTGAGGATCTTACTCTGGACAGGATCTTACCACCCATGACCAGGTGTACCTACCCTGGTGAGGAGGATCTTGCCACCCATGACTAGGCGTACCTACCCTGGTGAGGAGGATCTTGCCACCCATGACCAGGCGCACCTACCCTGGTGAGGATCTTGCCACCCATGACCAGGTGTACCTACCCTGGTGAGGATCTTACCACCCATGACCTAATGTACCTACCCTGAGCAGGATCCCTCCACTATGGAATAACAAACCAAGTTCTCTGTGATGTAATGAAAATCATAATAAAAACGTGTGCAAAGCTCTTTACAGAAAGAACGATAAACGACCGAGGACATTACATCAACCAGAAGGCACTCTTAAGCGGAAAAGTGGACAAATTTTAAATCTTAACACTTATTACAGTTCTTTGAACTTTACGAAGTGTCAACATAGTTAATGATCATTCATAAGCATAAAAAAAGCACTTATTACATTTCTTTGAACTTTACAAAGTGTTAATATAGTTGATGATCATTCATAAACATTTTAAAAAATTTATTGGATAGATCAAAGCTTGAATATCTGACATAGTACTATAGCATCTCTCTGATTCACTAGGATGGAATCCAAAACCTTTCGTCTCATTGATTCTCTTGGCATAAACCTCTCTTCATCCATCCCTTTATGTACAGCGAGATATGGCTGCTGCTGCTCTCTCTCTCTCTCTCTCTCTCTCTCTCTCTCTCTCTCTCTCTCTCTCTCTCTCTCTCTCTCTCTCTCTCTCTCTCTCTCTCTCTCTCTCTCTCTTATTTTGCTATCATTTTGCCAATGTTCTCGTGATGTCTCTGCTTATGTGCCCCACGTCCCCAACGCTTGATTGAGTTCGAGGTCCACACGTCGAAACCGATCACTCGAGAATGACTGTTATGATACCTCCTCCTTCCCTCGGACTTGCAGCTAAACTGTGGAATTCTCTTCTGCCTTTCACCTTCTCGTCTTTCTATAACCAATCTACCTTTATGGGTTAGGTCTTGAAACGCCCTCGGAGCCCTGGTAAATTTCTACATTCTCCTTTTCCCCCTCTCACTTTATTCCATTCACCTAAAATGGCCTTTGATTAGGCATGTATGTTATGCCATTCCCATGTCATATCGGTCACAGTTAAGAGTAAGTAAGTAAGTAACTTTCAAACATAGATCATACCCATCAATACCAGAAATGTTACGTTACGATCGCTTAAATGTCATTCGTACAGAGTTATGTAATCAATACAGATACAGACGACACTGTATCCTATCTGCAGCAGTCAGTTCCCTTCTGTACTACTGCAACCCTGAACTGGGCCTCTCTGGGGTGGCGTTCATAAAGTCCTCTCCAACAGCGCTAGACTTAAGCTATACTGAGAAAAAGAAACTGACAAACCTTACACAACTTCACTATAGAGCCCCAAATTCAACATCTGGATCATAATAGCCTCATATCAACCTGGCTGACTCTCCACACTTGAGTTCCAACACCATAAGAGGAGAATGCCTCTGACTGACATTAGCTCTGTAAGTATTCTACGTGCTACATGAGAGGGAGATTAAGCCATCACCAGTCATGAAAACAGACCGACAGCGGAGGAAGCTAAACATGAGTACAGAGAGGGAAGCTATGCGAAGGGAGCTTGAAGATCAGATCCCAATACCCCATCTTATCCAAAGACTTTCAACCATAGTGATGATCAGAATGACTATGGGTTCATGATTCTTAAGGGAACAGGGGTTATGAAGAGATCGAATAACTTTGGAAATAGTTCAAGTCACAAATACAAGACGATTGTTAGAATGGTTAAAGCGGTCGTCTTTCTTTCGGACATGCTTCACTGATGCAAGCTGCTTAGATGAAAAGCTCTTGGCTTTTAAGACAGAGGTGAGAAAACCAAGCAAGTATGGGTATAAGCTAAGCAAGCACGGGTATAAACTAAGCAACACAAAACAGAGAGAGAGAGAGAGAGAGAGAGAGAGAGAGAGAGAGAGAGAGAGAGAGAGAGAGAGAGAGAGAGAGAGAGAGAGAGAGAGAGAGATATTGCTTTGTCATTGGGAAAGACAGCTACTGTATTGTCGATGGAACAGAAAAGCGTAAATGAAGGCAAAAAGACAGAATCCCTTAGAAGTACCTTTGGCCAGAGATCAGAAAACCCGTTAGTGGAGCAAACATGAGAAGTTGTCACACTTCCCTTGGATAAAGGAACGCTCCAACTCACGAATATGTGTAAGGGCATCGGGTGGAAATTAAAGCTAATTCCACGTCGAGAGGAAGGAGTCTTTTCTGATCCGACAGTCATAGTTTTTGGTAAGATGGCTTCAGAAACATGGGTTGCACGAGGAGATATTCTTTGAGGAAGAGGGGGATATATGGCCTTCATGTACACAACCTTTGCTCTGTGCAGGACACAGACAAACGCATCGTCTAAGGGAAAAAGAATATATTCTTGAAAGAAAAGATGCAAGATTATCCGCTTAGTGTTATCACTGAAAAAAAAAAATTAGAAATGTATTTTACGAGACTACAATGACGTAACAGAATAAAGAAATACGAAATAAACACAAATGAGCGAACAAAAGTAGGAAGAAAACGAAGATAAACATGAGGGAAATCTGGGTCATATGTACGGGTTGTGTAGTCAATAGCCCTGTGACGTGACAGACTCGAACCCTTACACAACGATGTCACTAGCAGGTGTCCATGTTCCTGACGCCAGAATGGCACTTTCCCAAGCCAGTCATTCATCATCGTCGGAAGGCGTTTACACTACCATAACTAAACACCAGATAACCCCTTACGAAACGGTGTTCTAGATGTGGTACGTCACTTGTCTCTATATATATTTCTCTCCCTGAATGGTTCGTTACCGCCATAAGGTTTACAGGTCTCAAGCCTCGTAGCCTAGCCTTCCTTCCGTCTCCCGGACCCTCGAGTCGCCTAAGCCCGTAGCTGCTGCCTCAGGGAGCCGATCCTCACACCATCAACCCAGCTCTTGGTCAGGCCAGCCATGTGGCTCCTGCTGGTGGTGGTGGGCCTTGTGGCGGGCCTTGGCCACGCCCAGGTCATATCCTTGGAGAAGTGTCCGGAGTTCATCCCGAAGGTGGATTTCCAAGTGGAGAGGGTGAGTAATGACGCTCCTGGGAGGTGGAACGTGATAATAGGGACAGTGAAGGATGGGAAGTAAGGATGGCGGAGATTGAGGATACGAACCCTTGGCCATAGTGCACGGATATAGAGATACGTTGCTGATGGATAATAGAAAATACGAAGGATGAAGATTTCGAGGTTAGACAGAAAAGATGTTTTTGTTGTACTGATGAATTACAAATTAACTAATATTTTCATTCCGCTAAGAAGAGTGTCCAGCCTTTGCTGTCAACTAACATACGCACAAGAAGTCTTTCCTTGAGACCTATTTTGGTGAAAGAAACTAATTTGATAACTTTTAATCACAAGCATTCATACTCAGAATCATTTGCTTGCTTTGAGAGCAAAACAGATTTTACTTTATCTCATTCAATGCAAAAAAATTTAAGCTTGAGACTTGTTTGCGAGGTGAAGTGCCTAGCTGTTAACATCAGTATTTCTCTCCTGTTTCAGTACTTGGGCAAGTGGTTCGAGATTGCCAGGTTCCCAAATACATACGAAATAGGCCAGAGGTGTAATTACGCCGAGTACAGCGATAACGGTGAGTATGGCAGCCACTTTCATTTGGGCTTTGGGAGAAACAATAGTAGTAACAATACAATAGATAGGATGCTGATGGTGAACAACTTTGACAGCAATACTCATTGGGATTTTATGGGTATAATGTACAATATACAAAGTAAATTATAGCTAAATAATGCTTGCTCACATATTGGTTTGTATAAGTTACGATCTTGAGTTCCATAGTGCCAATTTATGTTCCTAGATGGCAGCCCTCATGTAAAATATCAGATTACGCAAGAGTTTACAGTCATTCTTTCCTTCCTTTGTACGTTTGCATAGGAATGATTTTTTGTGATATGCTATTAAAAAGATATATCAAACTCCCACGTCCCTATCATTTTCATCGCTTTCCCCTAGCTCTGTTATTATAGCGGTTTCTCTTTCAGCGTAGCTAAGGTGGCTTCGATGGATTTTAAAGAAATAAATAGTCCAATATTTCAATCTGATGTCATTTCATAGCATATTCTCTCATGTTTACATTCAATAAACTATTTATGTTTCTGTTTTCACTTCTGGATATGATAATGTCCATGTAAATAAATTTTTTTTTTCCAAGGATGAGCGAGAGACTCGTTCAGATCCCCCACCATAGCTGGAGTTCGTCACAGAATCAAAAAGACTGTGTTTATCATCCACAGGGCTGAACATTTTCCCTAAACTGAGGTTATATTCTAAGTCTTACCTCACCATCTATACACAGACTTAGTGATGGTGTAGCTTAAGCCTTTGAGCCAAAGGTGTAGTATGGTGAGGTTTGACTCAACCCTCAAGGATCAGGGTGAAAGTCAAACCGTCGCACAAGGGTCGTGTGGTCGTACTCGAGAGTCGTGCGGTCGTACTCGAGGGTCGTACTGACAGCTTAGAGTTCGTACCGTCGTCCTCAAGGGACAGAATTAATATTCCTGCTATAATGGGAACGATTATGATTCAAATGTGATCGTCAGTGGCAGCTAAATAGACATCATTCAATTTGATAACAAGAATTAAACTATCTAACCAAAGTTTGACAATAAAAGATGCATTGATTATCAATTTTAAGCTATATCATTGTTATAATAGGCTATACTCACCGTCTTTTGAAGAGTCTCAATGTATTACTATACATACAGGCTACAGCTGTTGTATTTGTTGTATATGGTATACAGTGTGTGTTGTCTGGACGTGGCAAGTTATGTTCGCCTTACCCACCAGGGGACGGGACAGTTAAAGTGCACAACGGAGGTCTGAACGCTGACGGTGTCTTCACCGAGATCTTCGGCTACGTGGAGCAGACTGATGTTCCAGGTGCTCTTCTCCTGCACTTGGATGGTGGTGAGTACTTGTGTGTGTGTGTGTGTGTGTGTCACTGCCTATTTGTACTATACGGGGAGGGAGTTTTACACTCGTGGAGCCCCCGTCTCTTGAATTGTCTCTATCATACGATGTTCTTAAACTCCACAGTTGCATCGTTTAGTATATTCTATTCATCCATTATTTTCGTATGGTGCTTCTTTATACATTTTCTAACAAGTTTCTCGCTTCATTTCATGTTATGGCCTCTGGTTGTTTTATCTTTACATCTCTCGAAGAATTGTTCACTGGTTTTAAAAGCTTAAAGCTTGTGAGCAACACCTGAGAAAGGTGTTCAAAGATTTTTGCACGATTGGGTATAGCTTGACGTTGACGTCCTTAATGACCCTGATAATGGATAGGCTTAAGCCCAAAATGACCCTGATGATTAATAGGCCTAAGCTCAAATTCCAACGGACTAGCTACCGGAAAAGCAATCATATTTGTCCCGTGCAGAGCAGATCCATCTCGGATCGTTTGTATAAATTTTTAAAAGTCTCTTGACATCTATCAAACTTATGATCTAGCAACCAAAATTGTGATAGATTTTCTTATTATTGTGTAGAGGTATAAACGAAGGCGACTGAAATAATGAATATTCATTCATGTACGTTTTCTTGTGAGTGTCATAGGATATCGTTCGACCATCACCAACGAAATAAAAAAAAAAAGTGTGATGATGTCTAAGTCCCTCTTTTCTCCCACTAGTCCCGTTCGTGGGCCAGTACAATGTCCTGGAGACCGACTACACCAACTATGCAACCGTGTACACTTGTACGGACATCTTTGGTATCAGTCACGTAGAACAAGCGTGGATCCTAGCCCGCACTCCTTCTCCCACACCGCAGGCGTTGCAAAATGCCTTCGCCGCCTTCGCCAAGTGGGGCATCAACACTGAACCTTTCCTGTATACTGCGCAGGAGGACTGTGCCAACCTGTAGAACGTCCTGCCCTTCCTATACACTTACGGAGGAGTATGAGAACCTTTTTTTTTTTTCCAACGTCCTGAATCCCTCGTCTGTATCCAGGAGGCTCGTATTTCCCGAAGATCGTACCAATAGTCGTTCTTTTGTTTACAACCTTGATCATCAGTGACTATTATTTCTAATTCGCCGTCGACTTTGGTCTGAGAATGACCGACTGCTGTCATGAAAATGGTAGGCCATGAAGTACCCTTGGGGAACAACAGAAAGTCTTCCACATATTGTTTACAATGGCTTCCAAGCTACGCTGTAAACATCGATGAATTTCACTAACAAAACTCTCACCCGCTTTTATTTGATACTTCATATGGTTATAAGACTTAACCCCGGTGTTTATATTTCCTTCATTTAATGCAGAGCCTTCCCTTAATAACAAAGTATGTTATAGTGATAAAAGCATGTCTGAAATAGTTAATTTCCCAACATTCACTCATTTTTTTTGTCAATTAATCATTTATTCTCCCCTTAAGTAGGTTTGTACCTTTCACCTGGAAGGCCTCACATTTTGTTTTCTGACTTTGTTTCGAGTAGTTACTTGTTGTCTTTGTAACAAAATTGAAATATAAAATGTATAAGAAACCTAACAATGTAACAAGGATTTAGTGGATAGTTTCTTTGTTAATACTGTATATCTACCCTTCAGGATCAATCTTGATGATATATTGTTACTCCCACTTGTATTTTCCAGAAGCACAGTGTCATTTATATGAAGATAGTCTATATCTCAACCATGTAATGTAATACACATTATAGCTTAGATGTAAATACTTATTGAGGAGTTTTACAAACGCATCCACGCGGCCCCACGTAACCTCGTACTGATAATCGCAGATGAAATATGTAGAGGTAATGTTTTGTTGTGGATTTAACTAGAAAACCCGAAGAAGTGGAGCTAGGCGTGCATGAGTCTAAAATCCTCATTACATCTAGCAGACGCCATGCATCAAACAAGCATAGAAAGTGGATTAGGTTCACTCGACCGAAGTGCCCAAAGCCATCTTAGTTGTCTGCTGTATCTTTCGTACATCGATTAAATCTATTGATTAATTTCGTTGACACTGTACCATCTTCAATCTTCCCTTCTCTCTCATGGTCCCGGATCTGTACGTTAGGGGGAGGCAGTATGGAGGTTTTTTATAAGAACTCGCATAATGCATCCGAGATTTAGGCTTTATGTGACATCGTTTTTATGTATTCAGTTTATAGGATGACGCGTCAGATATCATACATTGTAGAATGCTGATGGTAACGAAAGCGTAATTTGTTTATATTCCGTTACTGATTACATAATGGACAACATACAGATTTTTGATCACGAGATTCCATGCTCAAAGGACAACCTGTGACAACGTGATAAATAAATCTACTCTGTACTACCTATACAGGAGTGGAATGGTAAACACAGTGGTATGACTAGGATACATAAACATGTAATAAAAATTATTGACATTTATTCTCTGAAATGTCGTACAACTTGGTACATTATTTATATAAAAAAAAATTCTTTGAATAGTGAAAAAGTTAACTATACATAAACCAGATATACATGAGTATAAAGATCTGAAACATGAACATCAAAACACTTTCTCTCGGTACAATCCATAACACCTCCTAACTCCTTTTGAAGATCCAAGTTCCCCATTCTGACCCACCATGTATGAGGCTCATTCACTCATCCATGGGAACAAAGTCAGCAGACGCCGGAGTCTTTTACTTCGCTAAGTAACATGAATCTTCTCATTTGCCAGTTTTCTTGGCCACAGTAATATTGGAGATAAGACCACAGCTAAACAGCCCCAGGAAGAGGATCCTGTCAGCAATATTCACAAGTTCTCGCATCAAGAAAACTTCACTCACGTCTTCATTTTACTGATTACTCCCTCATTACACCCTTACTTGTAGAGTTCCCATAGTGTCTTTGACCAGGTTCAACCAACCTCATGGGCTTCCAAACCAAAATACAGCAGCATAAGTACTTTAACCCGGTCTTGTGTTGCCAGTGAGCCATCTTTCGCTGACCAAGCTAGGCTTCCTCTCTCACTTCATCGACAGTGTTGCAGACTACACACACGGCATGAGCTATCAGTCAGTACACTCGCACACAGGCTAATCCTACCCCATGGGTGTGGAGGAAGGACATGGATGATCTAATGGACAGTACAGCCATCCTGTGGAGTGGAGAGGAAGGGCTTGGTGTTGATGCCCCACTTGGCGAAGGCGGCGAGGGCAGTATCCATCTCCTGCTGTGAGAGGGAGCGGCCTCGGCCGAGGATCCACGCCTCCTCTGCGTGAGTAACGCCCAAGATGTCCACACACGAGAACACGGACGCGTAGGTCGTATAGTCGGTCTCCAGGACGTTGTAGTTGCCCACAAATGGGACTAGTGGGAGAAAAAAAGTGACCTATCATCTCAACGTTCCAGTTGAGGGATGATACAGTTGGGCTTATTGTAATATAGCAGTCTTGAAACAAGGAAGGTGCTTTCAATAGAATAGGATGCAGTATTTTTCATTGTTCGGTATCATACTACACAACAATACTGTAAACTAAGAATAAAGTACAAGGATAATAAGGAAATTCTTTACGATGATGTTTTGAGAAATAGATAACATATGGTACAATGCAAAAGTAAACAGAGGTTAGGCAAGGGATCAGGCATATCGGGCTTGGAAAGACTTTCCTTCCTCTGACTCCCATTCAGCTTTTATCACTGTCCGTAATCAAAGCAAGCACGTTAACCATGAGGCGAAGCGTTCCTTTATTCAAAGGAGTTGTGATAACTTCTCCCCGTCATCCACTGATAGGTCTTTCTGGTCTTTAGTGAAGGGCATCTCTAACAACAACTGTCGCTCTACCCTTCCTTCACTTTAACAGCTGTCTTTCCCGTAGACATAACAACTCTGGTTCCCGTTTCTCCCCTCTAACTCCACCTTGGATGACTCTAACATTCCTTCATCCCCTGATGCTCCTCTTATTAATCCTATGCCTTTTCCCTTAATCTCTTTTCTGACTCTGAAAAGCGTTCTGACTCTGAAAAGCGTCTCTCTGGACACAAACAAGGCTTATGGTCCTGATGACATCCATCTCCGAGTAATGAAAGAGTGTGCCTCTGAACTTGCAACTGTGCTTGCTCGTCTATTCCGTTTGCGCTTAAAAACCCAGAACTTTTCCTTCTTGGAAGTATGCGTTGGTGCATCCCGATTTCAAGAATAGGGTTGACCGTCCTAACTTATCTAGCTATCTTCCTGTTGCTTTAACATCTACCATTTCCAAAGTACCTAAACTCCTCCTCAGCTCCCATATCCTTAGACATCTTGAATCACGCGGTCTTCTTTCTGAGTACCAGTATGGCTTCCTTAAGGCCAGATCCACATGTGACATTCCTTCCTACGTTTCGTATGTTTGGTTATCTTCCTTGAAAGACTTTGTGGTGCACTATGTAGTTGCCCTTGACATATCCAGAGCTCCTGATTGGGTATGGCATTTGGGTCTCGTCTTGAAGCTTCCTCCCAGTTACGGCTTCCCTCCCACACTTTGTTCCCTCCGGCCGATCTATCTCCCTACGCCGCAATGTTGGTATAGGTATTACTTTGGTTTTTGCTCCCAAGAGCTGCCATCTTGTGTGCCCCCGCCACTAGCTAGACCACGCGATACTCGGCAAGCTGCTGCGTCACATTAATGTGTAGCCGTTGGCAACTCAAGGGTGGGTCGTTTTGATACCTGTTTCTTTCCCTACGTAGACCTCGAAGCTTTAAAACCCTACACTTTCTCATGTCTTTCCCAATGTCTTCTGAAAGATCTACGAGGGTGGGGGGCTCAGTCAATGTCTTCTGGAAAGATCTACGGGGGGGGGGGGGTAGTCAGTGTGATCATTTACACTAAACATAAGATGTCAAAGAGAGAGAGAGAGAGAGAGAGAGAGAGAGAGAGAGAGAGAGAGAGAGAGAGAGAGAGAGAGAGAGAGAGAGAGAGAGAGAGAATGGGAGGCATTACTTGCAGCGGTGACATTCCATTCTTAAACTGGTGTCCAAAGACATAATCAACTTCAAAAATGAATTGTTCTAGACGTCTTTTTTTTTTTTTGAGAACTCTGACATGCAAACCCTGTGGATGTGTTCTACTTTAAATGAGATGGGGAACTAAACGTAGTGGTCGTTATCAACAGCTCACCACCAACAACAATAGAATTGGATCGTGTTGTTCTTTGGGTCGACGCGAAACACCACATACTTTTAGACTCTTACAGAACAGCTGTTGGTAAGGTTACCGACGAGGGCAGGTACCCTCATGCGACACAGATTTTGACGAAAACCATTTCTTCAAGCTGGACTCGACCTAGACATTAACCACTTACCGCGAGAGACGACGCCCCGAGACCACATGCACCGCTGCTTACCACCCCCACCAGGAAGCCAACAATATTGCCTAAGCCCATGTTATTTGCGAAGCCATAAAAGGGCTTCACTTATGACCAAGAGAAATAGGTCAGAGTACCTGGGTTTCAGTCGTTCCTCCAATACACGAGAGTTCATTTGGCGTTGCTCCGTAGCAATGCAAACAGTGACCCTAAACCGACTTGATGGGCGTAGACGTAGAGGTAGTTAAGGTAGTTAAGATGGGTAGAATGATGATGCGTATCTTAAAATACCTTTTTGTAGGGTCAGGGTAAGTTCGTAACTTCAGAGATTTGACGTAACAAGATTTAAAGTTTTTTAGAATAAAGGGTAATGAGAGGTACATGTGGTGGCGTGTTTATGTACCAAATGGAGAGAGTTGGTGTTAGAGGAGTTGATGCCAATGATGTGTATGTAAGAGAGGGAGGAATAAAGACAGAAACGTGGTCCAGGGAGAGGGAACTTGACGGCCTCTACTGTATAGCCTGAGTGACGACGACTCATTGCATCGCTGTCATTATTCCTCCCCCGATACCCGGGCGGGATGTGCTGTCTTAGTCGGTGGATGACTGCCTCCCACCGCCTGAGAGAGAGAGAGAGAGAGAGAGAGAGAGAGAGAGAGAGAGAGAGAGAGAGAGAGAGAGAGAGAGAGAGAGGAACACAGGAGGCAAATGGATAGGATGGAGAGGAAGGGTATGAAAGAAAAAACTGAAGAAGAATGGGAAAGAGAAAACGGATAAATGGGATAGAGAAACTTAAGCAAATAGATGAGAAGGAATGACACGGATACATGAATGTACAAGCACGCTTATATATATATATATATATATATATATATATATATATATATATATATATATATATATATATACACAAATAATGGTGTATATATGTATAATTACGTGCATGTGCGGGGAAAGTTTACATTCGTCGGTCCCCGTTTCTTATATCTATCTATCTATCTGTCTATCTATCTATCTATCTATCTATCTATCTATCTTGTACTTTGAACGCCGTCTCCCTCGTTAGCGAGGTAGCGCAAGGAAACAGACGAAAGAATGGCCCAACCCATCCACATACACATGTATATACATAAACGCCCACACACGCACGCACATATACATACCTATACATTTAAACGTATACATACATGTACATACACAGACATACACAGAAATACACATGAACATATTCATGCATACTACCTTCATCCATTCCTGCCGCCAACCCGCCGTATATGAAATGACTCCCCCCTCCCCCCGCGTGCGCGCGAAGTAGCGAAAGGAAACGACAACAAAGGCCACATTCGTTCACACTCAGTCTCTAGCTGTCATGTAGAATGCACCGAAACCACAGCTCCCTTTCCACATCCAGGCCCCACAAAGCTTTCCATGGTTTACCCCAGACGCTTCACATGCCCTGGTTCAATCCATTGGCAGCACGTCGACCCTGGTATACCCCATCTTTCCAATTCACTCAATTCCTATCTATGTAGATAGATAGATAGATATTCGCCATTTCCCGCATTTGCGAGGTGGCGTTGAGAACAGAGAACTGAGCCTTAAGAGGGAATATCCTCACTTTGCCCCTCTCTGTTCATTTCTTTTTTTTTTTTTTTGAAGTCAAAAACGAGAGGGGAGGATTTCCAGCCCCCCGCTCCCTCCCCTTTTAGTCACATTCTACGACACGCAGGGAACGCGAAGGAAGTATTCTTTCTCCCCTATCCACAGGGATTAAAAAATCTATAGGTTTTTAAACCAGCTTAATGACTTTGACAGTGAATTTTTTATCGAAAGATGTAGGGACACACACACACACACACAAGTACTCACCACCATCCAGGTGCAGGAGAAGAGCGCCTGGAACATCAGTCTGCTCCACGTAGCCGAAGATCTCGGTGAAGACACCGTCAGCGTTCAGACCTCCGTTGTGTACCTTGACTGTCCCGTCCCCTGGTGGGTAAGACGAACATAACTTTTCACGTCCAGACACACACACCATAGTCAACAAATACAACAGCCGTTGCCTGTATGCAAAGAAAGGCAGTTCAACGGACGGTGTATGAATGATAATGTATTTTCTTCGTAACTTAATCACAGTTTAAATGCGATGGATTCCCCCTCCTCAGCCATCTATGAACAAGTGAACGAATGAGATCGGTCGTGCTGGCTCCTTTATTTTGAAACGCCTAAGATTACCGTCATTATCATCGTCAATCACCCTAAATCTCCTGTTAATCGGTACAATCGTTATTTTCGCCTCCTCAATGTGTGAAATCGCTATTATACTCACCTTTATCACTGTACTCGGCGAAGTTGCAACTCTGGCCGTATTCGTCTACAGTTGGGTACCTGCCTATCTCGTACCACTTGCCCAAGTACTGGAAGGTGGAGAAATACTTCATGTTAGGATGATCATTCTATTTACGTTCAATTCTACCGTCTAAATGTTCGTTTAATGCCTTACAGTCGATGAGATATGTTTATTTCTGTCTGAATTATGTAATCAAAGCTTCAAATAGTCTGTTTCTGCGCATGTTAGAGTCAGTAAAGTAATAGATGGTATGGATACTCGTTTTAGATAATAAAAAAAAGAGAAATAAAGATAATTCATACAAAATAACACAGGAAACTACAAACTACCATCCAGTAACAGACTAGGCTGTCCCTATTATCCCATTCCACCTCCTAGGAGCGTCATTACTCACCCTCTCCACTTGGAAGTCCACCTTCGGGATGAACTCCGGACACTTCCCTATGGATATGACCTGGGCGTGGCCAAGGCCCACCAGCAGCAGCAGGAGCCACATGGCTGGCCTGACCAAGAGCTTGGTTGATGGTGTGAGGATCGGCTCCCTGAGGCAGCAGCTACAGGCTTAGGCGACTCGAAGGTCCGGGAGACGGAAGCAAGGCTAGGCTACGAGGCTTGAGACCTGTAAACCTTATGGCGATAATGAACCATTCAGGCAGAGAAATATATATAGAGAGAGACAAGTGACGTACCACATCTAGATCAGCGTTTCGTAAGAGGTTATCTGAAGTGTTTTTAATCAGAGTTAGTCAAATGCACCCCGACTTTGGTAGAATGATTGGCCTGGGAAGATCCCATGCGTTACCGGGAACATTTACATCTGCTTTATATGATTACATAATTGACACATGGTTTTTAAAGAACTCCACGTGCTTGAGGATACACCGCGTAAGAAGAGTGTCGGCTTTGGCTAGGCTGTACCATTGGGATAACAGTCTAGTCAAGTAGCTCACTCCAAAGGAGTCCACATTTCACCTATACTGGAAGTAGCGCAGATCTGGGCTGCAAGGGCCTGTGGAAAGAGGTCGTGAATAACATCAGTTCTATCTTAGCGAGGGGCCGTGGGGTAATTATAAACAAAGCTTGCTACGTCACATGGGAAGTAAACATCACCCAACCCGTACATCTGACAAGTACTTCCTATGATTATTAATATTCGCGATAATAACATTTCCGTGTTAACCTCCTTCCATCTCTTTTAATCCTTTCATTGTCTTGTGCTGGATAATGTTACGGTGTTTCTTATCGACAGTCAAGCCTCAAGGTGTAACAAGTGGAGTGCCAGAGAGATCAATCTTGGGACCATATCTGTTTCATATACATCCATAACGGCGATTTTATGTGCTGTGCTGTACAATTGCAAAAATCACACACGCCACAACGCTGGGAAGTAGGGCTACGAAAGTGAACGTGTACAGCTGTAAACTGACACTGATAGACAGACGTATTGGGGCCACGCCACGAGTAGAAAATGAATATTGACATAGATAAGGCTACAGGCGTACACGTCGGTAGCGTAAACAAAAAGATAAACTATAGTATCGATCTCTGTTGACCCACATAGCGTAAATGAAGAGATGGACAACGGCGTGAGTGATTTATAACGATCTCACATCAAGTAAACATTGCATAGAGGTAAAGGAAAAAAAAGCAAAAGAATGACTAAGGATTCATAGAGGGGGCGCTGGAAATCAGATCTAAGAAGCAAATCCCCAGTCCTTACCTTGAATACTATGTTCGGATTCGACGCCCACCTTTGAATACTATGTTCAGGTTTGACGCCCAACTTTGAATACTATGTTCAGGAGTGGACCCAACTTTGAACACTGTGTTCAGGTTTGACGTCCAACTTTTAAAAGATAAACAGGGTAGAGTGGTGTGCCACTGAGATGATCGAATTAGGTGCTCTGAAAAAACCTGCTAGACGACTTTACACTATTTATATAAGACAGAAGTTTGCAAACACCTCTTGGAGTGTTACTCTGAGCATCAGGTGTTGAAGACTACAACAGTTTGATTTCACTCACAGTGTGGATATGAACCCTAGACGAATTACGTCAAGTAAGGGAAAGGGTACTTTTGAACTTCAAAAAGTTTGTTAACATTAAGAATGATGTATCAACCAGTGCGATTGAAATCAACACTTACGCATATTGTAGATGATACACTGGATGAATATTTCACCTCAAATCCACCACTCCTAATTTCTTAGTTATCGTATAGTTTACAGATATATCTTAAATAATTTGTCTACTTCTCTTTCCTCACCCCATTAGTATCGAACCAATCTCTCATACTATCGTAGGCAGCCTCGACCTGATCCAGTCATCTGTTGCTGTTTGCAATCCTTCGTATTCCTTCAAGCTGGCGCTTTGCTACATGACCAGCCAGACCCCCACCAGACACCGTACTCAAGGTCCTTGTGACATATTGTAGTACAGCGTCCACTACGGCCCCTTATCATCGTCCTGGTAGGCGCTGTAGCGGGCGGTAGGGGAGAGTCAGGGGCACGAGATATAGGGGAGAGACGGGTGCTAAGGTCTGGGGTGTTTGGTGTGGTAGGTGGGAAGGGAGTGTTAAGGGAGAGGGAGTTGGCGCACTTACTTGCTCTATAGTCTTTCATACCTGTTGGATGTTTCCCGCCTCGGCGAGGTAGCGTCAGCAATAAGCTGACGGATCGTTAGAGGAAGGATCCGAGCTTGGCATTGTGTCGGAACATGATAAAGGAGGGAAGGCTTCCAACGGCCCGTTTTCGCCTCTCTTATGTGTATTCTTCGACACGCAGTATGCGTTCTCGCTATACCCAGATTTGAAATATCTATAGATGAACACACAACGTAATAATTTATATAATCGATATGTAAACTATTTCACCTAAATACTCCGGGTCGAACCTGGGATCATCTGAATAATTACCGTCAACACCCGTGGTCAAGGTCCTCATAACTAGACAAAAGTCATCCACCTCATACAGTCAACGGGGAGGCAACAGAGGATCTTGTTCACAGAATACGTGGCCTGAGGTGGATTACTTTTGTCTGTCCAGGGTGCAGGGGTTGAAAAAAGAGAGCAAATGAGACTTGC
Organism: Panulirus ornatus; assembly: GCF_036320965.1. NCBI lineage: Eukaryota > Metazoa > Arthropoda > Malacostraca > Decapoda > Palinuridae > Panulirus > Panulirus ornatus. Next base: position 94,601,768 of record NC_092224.1, on the reverse strand, counting down.
GATGAGTGGAAAGTAGCAGTGTTGAGGGAGAATAAAGATGCTTTTGGGGAAGAAGTTGATGGTGTGAAAAACACAGGAATAATAAATGGGGACATCGGTGAATGGGGGCAAACGCGGAAGTGGTAACAATTAGTATGAAGAGGTGAAGAGATTGAGCGAGTACTTTAAAGGATTGTTGAATGTGGTAGAGTAGGGCGTTTGGGTAGGGATGGCATGCGAAGTGAGAGTCATGGAGAGTGGTTTGGTGGAACAGAGGAGAGATGGTGAAAGCCTTACTCAAAGATCAGTTATGTTCAACTTATCGTTGAGGATGTAACAATATTACGTCGTTCATTCTAGTTGTGCTTACGCAAAGCTATGTTGATTTGTTTTAATGTTGAATTTGGCCACAAGAGGCGCATTATGGTGATGGATTGGAGCGAGAATACAAGATGTAGAGGAATATCTCCTCTTTTTGATTCATCCTGCCTGGTAATCATGAACGGACAAGAGGCACAGTTATTGTAACCTGGTGGCAGCAGGACATACGCGCGTACGCCAGCGATGACTATAGAGTTGTAGTGGTGAGTTGTTCTGGCGCTGCATCGAGATTCAAGTCGAAGACTCCCCGTTTGGGTCAGCAGTGGGAGCGCCACGGCCCGATCGCCCATGACCGACTGGCCTACTGCTACTCTCGCATCATCGTTTGTGGCGGACGGTCAACATGATGAGTTCCAGGGACAGTGTTTCCGAGGAGGAGGAGGAGGAGGAAGTGCCTGGGGACGTCCGGAGCAGTGGCAGTGCACCAGGCCCGACCGAGTGGTGCACTCCACGACAGGTTGTTACCGCGGTGAGAATCCCCAGTGTTTATGTTGCCCCACCCGCAGCCATAGATCGTCCAGTGTGGCTGAGGATTGGCTCTTGTGGATTCAACTCTTCAGGAATGATCTGGAACTGTCTAGGATGGACCCGAGATCTGAGTCGTGTAAAATTAAACATTTTTTTTTTTAAAGTTGTATAGGCATTGATGGCCTTCGCTTTGTGAATTGATAGCTTACAATTCTCTATACTTGAAAGTAGACATGTACTAAATGACGTCACCAACAAATTTGTAAGGGGTAATAGTTGGTGAACGGAAAGAATTCTTTCAGAGGTCCCAATTCAATAGACGTAACCAAGGGTTAAAAGACAGTATTAGACAATATATGGCTGGTCTCAGGCATACGGCAAAATCCTGTGGGTTTTGTGGCTGTATATATGATAAGATGCTAATGGACAGGTTGATAATTGGTGTTAAGAGATGATAAGGGGAAAACTCATCTCTCAACAGAGGTTAGACCTACAGTCGGTCATATACATTTGTACAGCCATGAAGATGGCAAGTACTCAGATGAAAGTGTTGACGGAAACTGAGGAGGTAGTACATAGTGTTAATGTAGGCAAGAGCTTTGATAGTGCTAGATACAGTCAGAATTTAGGAAATAATGCAGGATACAGTCAGAGTTTGGGAAATAATGCAAGATACAGTTAGAGTAGAGGAAATAATGCAAGATACAGTTAGAGTTTAGGAAATAATGCAAGATACAGTCAGAGTGTAGGAAATAATGCAAGATACAGTTAGAGAGTAGGAAATAATGCAAGATACAGCCAAAGTGTTGGAAATAATGCAAGATACAGTTAGAGTGTAGGAAATAATGCAAGATACAGTTAGAGTGTAGGAAATAATGCAAGATACAGTCAGAGTGTAGGAAATAATGCAGGATACAGTCAGAGTGTAGGAAATAGCGTTAGGGAAGCACAGCAATGGCATGATTAAAAGTACACATTGAACAAGTTTAATGAGAAAGATAGGAGGCCATGTAGCCACAGATCTACTCCCAAGACAGTTACCTGTAGCAGCATCTCAGAACTGGGACAAAATCGATGGCGCTGAAACGCGATGTTCCCACTTACATGATCGGTAGGCTGTTTATATAAACGCTGGAGCTAACCCTCGGGAGGAAGTCAGCGGCCACATATTTGCGCACGATAAGCGAGAAGAAAAAGAACGAACGTGCTCATAATCTCTTGAGTTACTCCTTGGATTTATGGAGTTTCTTTGAAATAGGGAGGAATCGATGACCTCGAGGACCAAAGACAAAGTCAAATGCATAGTTTTGACGTTGGGATGATGTAGATGGTTATCAACGCTGGGACACCATCGATACTAAGAGAAGAAAGAGGAAGGAAAAGCGAGAGACAGGACTGGAGAAGAAGAAGAAGAAACAGAAGGACAATGTGTTAAAATGAACATAAGGAAGAGAATAAGGTGAATAACAGAACTGAGAAAGAAAGAGGAATGAGAACTTAACTGCAAAGTGTCAGAGAGAGAGAGAGAGGACAACACATTTCCCACAGAGATGATACCATCTGTGTGGCTGGCTCGGTCACGAACCAACGTCCACACCTGCTGCTGGAGAGGACTTTGACCCGGGTGGAGGAACTTAATCCTCAATCTTTCCATGATTCCTGCTGGAGCAACACCACCTTATTAAGAAAACACCACAAACACTACGCTACATCCCATCCTCATGCCGGGCAACCGTTGTGACCCTTCAAACTATCGTCCTGTTGCTTTGACTTCTATCATTTCCAAAGTCTCTGGATCCTTCCTCAACTTACCATCTCCTCAGACATCATGAATCTCACTGTCTTCCTTCTCTCTGATCATCAGTGTGGTTTCCGTAAGGTGAGATCCACTGGTGATATTCTTTCCGATCTTACTAAAGTCTGAAATATTTTGAGGTATCCTGTGCAGTTGCTCTTCATATATCAAAAGCTATTGACAGGATGTGGCATCGGAATGTCGATCTCCAAGCTTTTCTTTTATGGCTTCCTTTCGTCACTTTGCTCCCTCATATCTAGCTTCCTCTCTGGCCGATCTATCTCCATGGATGTTGATGGATCAGCCTCAACCTCTTTCTGCTGTCTTCTACACTCTTCCTCTTTTCTCTCATCAATTTTCTTTCATCAACAGATAAATACATTCATACGCTGACGACTGAGTTGTATATTGGAATCAATGACGTGAGTGAATAAGGTTAAGAGTCTGAGGAGAAAGGTCATTTAGGGACAGAGGAAAGAAGGTAAGTGAGAGGATAACGTGTAAAAGACACGCCATCAATGACCGCTGCATTAAAATGACTGAAATGCCGCAACATCTATGCATTAGAGTACAGAAAGAAACAGAAACGGCAAGGAAAAGAAAGTAAACAGCAGAGACGTGTACCACACTCCACTGAATGCCTAATTAGGGTAGGTCGAGGACACGACAAATGATTCTCCCAAATTCCTAAGAGAAGAGGACCAAAGGTGGGCAACATAAGATAAATCACCAGTCCGTTGATGGTGGTACTAAAGAAGGAAACTGAAGTCTATGTTTTCAAGAAAGTGAGCATTAAAGAGAGTAGAAAAATGAGAGATGGTGAGACAGTTAGAAGGCCTAATCAAGGATTAATTAACTGAGGTAGGAGTTCAACAAGAAGTAGTTTGGGTTTACAAGCAGACGAAATAGGCGAGCAAGGAGGTGAGGAGGTAAGTCAAAGGCATACTTCAGGCTATGAAAATGCTTGTCATCCTGTTCTTACGCCATGTCCACCTGGAGCTGTGAGAGAACTCGGAAGATCCTCCGGCAAGAAGGAGAAGAAGAGGACATAAGCTTAATGAGTAGAAGGAGAAAGCAAGGGAGATGGACGAGGTATGGAAACATCTAGAAGAGGACCGAGAAGCGAGGCTACATCAGTTGGAGTGTTAGCCATACATTGATCAGGTCGGAAGAGAGGGAGGGAAGGTTGAATTGCAAAAGATGTTGGATCTTTATTAAGGATCAGAAAGATGTATCAGATGAAGAAGATGTCAAAACAGGAACACTCTTTTTACAGAAGCTTTGCAATGATCCCAAGCAGAAATGAAGGCAAAATGGCCCAATACACCAATGGGGAAAGCTCTGGAACAAGGAATATAACCATCCCATGAATATTTCGTTATATTGATTCAGTAATGAATATGTGAGCCGTTGTGGTAGTTCAATCAACTTCATAATTCATTACTGTAGATAATCCACGATGTCCTTTACCTTCATATGGAAACATTCTGTCATGAACTGAAATTTGAACAAGACGCGCCAATATACCTAGCATTATTAGATGAGAAAGGAATACACTGGGAATTTATGAACTGAACATACTGCCAAGAATGTCTCATTTTTGCCTTTGCATTTAATACGTCTCTTTCAGTAAATCCAGTTAAATAATTGACTTTATCTCTTTATGATATAAGAAAGTACAAATCTAGATAGTAGACATCATCTAATATCTGACTTTGTTCTAGTAATGGTATGGATGATATGCACTAGAATGATCATGGAAGCAAAATGATATATCAGCATAATAAGGAAATCAATATCAGATTAATTTACCGACGCCTATGCATTAATTTGTAACTTGAACTCAGCATCTCGTCCACCCTCGGGCAGTTGCCACTCCTGTAGTTACACAAGTCACAGCCTCCTCTCGCTAGGAACATCAAGGCCACAGCAGGAACTTATTATTTTCACGATTCTGCAGTATATCAAGACTGTCATGGCATCAAGAAGGTCTCTACACTTCGTCTACAAAATAGGCGACAGGAAGGCCACGGCTAGATTCTACAGAGAAATTCTTGGGATGAAGGTAAGGATGTTAGAGTCATGATGGGCTGGGCGGCCTGCCTCCCTCGGGGTCTCTGACCGGTATTAACCGTTGATGTAGGTTATTATTTTCGAAAGTAATTCTTGTTTTTATACAACTGATGAGTAATTAGTAGGGCCATGGCTAGAGATTTAGATCATAGTTAGTGTGTCGAAGGAGAAATAGAGGTTTGGTAGTTAAAACAGCCTGTGGGTGCCAGTCTTAGAACTCCCAGATGTCATGAGAGATTTTTTTTTTATCGTCATAAAATGTTTGACGAATTCCTATGCTCAATATGTTGAGAATTCTTGTAGAATATTTGTGTTGATTTTATCATTGGGAAAACTCAATGGTAAATTTGTAGTTTAGGGTTAGGTAGGATAACATAACTTTGAGATTTGAAGGAAAAACAAGTAATATACTAGTTTAGGGACACCATGGAATGGTAACCTTTAGATTTGGAAGAAATGAAAGTAAAAGTCTGTTTTGGGCTCACACCAAAGTAAAGCTTTTGGAGATGTGGGACAGTGTGTGGTCAGTTCATGCATTACTGGGTAATAACTGTCATGAAATCATTAGAACCTTATGAAAACCTCATTTATCCTCCCAAGCAATGAAATGAGTAAAACCAAATGAAAAAGCTCACCTATCTAACCTAGCAATCAAGTTTTATCATAATTCTTAATATCTTAATGATTAGGTTCAGTGTGAATGGCACTGGATGTCATTTTACTTGTCATTGAGTATAGTATCCGTAAACTCTTAGTGTCGTCAAATTTTAGGAGGACTGTGAAATTCATCTGTAATAATGTAGAAAACCCAGTTGGCGTGAAATTTATTTCTATGTCAGCAGTTTATTGCTTTCCCATGTGTGTTTTTGATAATTAATGTCATGATGTCCAAGAAACAACTGACATGGGCCTCATCTTACCCAGGGAAAAGTGCAAGCTTCTAGTAAGAGCAGATGACGGAGATGCTGTAGCAGATGAATGTTCGGGTGTTATTCCTTGCTTGGTGGCACTGAGTTCTTTTATGTAGGTACAAATCTACTGATACCTCATTTCTTCAGATGTGTATATAGTTTTTTGTGACATTTATTGTCAGGATGTTCTTGGCATTCACTGAGCAGACATGCAATGCATGGGAGCAAAGAAACGTAATGTGGGTATATTTCTTCTATGAGTGTATCACCTACATTTGTATTAATTCCACAATTTCCTTGATATACAAAACCCCCACTAATTGCCATATTTGATATTGTTTCTTTAGATGTAATTCATGCTTTGCAACTGTTATTATATTCTTAAAGTACTACACTAGCATTGTATAACAGATTCACTCATTATCCAAAACTTATAATGATATGAAGCTAGGCTTTACTGAAATGCATATTTGTAATCTCTTTTTGCTTGTTAGAATTTATTTAGGCTGGAGCTGTACCATTTAGAGCATTATTTTTCCCTGCAATAATATAAAGTGATTGGAGTGTAAGGTTTTGAAGAGTAGGGAAAATGTGGAGTTGACTCAGTGAACATAAAATAGGTGGGTTGTAGGAAAAAAAATTATGAAATCTTTACCCATTTTCTCATGCCAGCCAAGATATGTCTTCAATTTTAGTAGTATAGTTAGAGTGTTCCAGACTCATGATTTCAGCATTGCATTAGCTCCCTCAAAATGTAAACATTAGAAATGACATGACAGTTGATGGCTCTCATGCCTTGGTTTGTGGTTAACAACTCACCGATTTAGCACTACTAGCCTACATTTCTCTCGTAAATCCTGGCTGCTAGGGGTAGTTGAATGAGGATTTCTTAGGTTCTGTTGATTTGTGCAAGTGTTTCATATGTTATTGATCCCACATTTTCCATGATCTTACCCCTCAGCTGTCACAAATTTATTATTTTAGAGTAAAAAGTAATCTACAGATAATGTGTTTCTTCAGAACTTGCATGCTAATGAATTCCTTGCAGTTAGTAAAAGTGACTGATGCTGATTATATTGATAATGTAAACTGATTCATCGTGCAGTGATGATAAGGCAATTGTGGGGAAGTATGTGATGTGGAGGGAAAAATTGGGATTAATAATTTTAAAAATTAATGAAACATTTTTAGAAAGGAGCATAAATTTATGCAGGGATAAGAAAATTGTAGGGAAGGCTGTGAGGTGGAGGAAAAGATTGGGATTAATGATTCTAAAAGTTAGTGAAGCATTTTTAGAAAGGAGCAAAAATTGAAATCTTCCCCAGACCCCTAAAGAGCTGAAGTTGATCTTAGTGTTATTTGAAGATTATCTGATTCTGGCATTTTGTTTAATACAGTTGTTCATGGGTGCGGCCCTGTATTAATACAACCTTATTCCAGCTGATGGGCCACTGAATGTACTGACTTTAGTGAACATTTTTGAATATGTGAGGTGTTGGAATAGATGCTATTAATGTTTGTATGTTTGAAGGTATTGTAATCTTAACAATGTTGTATGAATATAAGGCATGGGTTGTAGATGAGAATGTATAGAGGAGGATGCAAGTATTGGAAATGCACTGTTTCAGGATGTGCGTTGAAGAGGGTTGATTAAGTAAATACTAATTGGTTAAGAGAAATGTGTGGTAATAAGAAAACTATATTTGAGATAGCTGAAGGTAGTGTGCTGAAATTGTTTGGATATAGGGAGAGAATAAGTGAAGAGAGGTTGACAGGGAGGATATATATGTCAGAAATGGAGGTGGGGGACCAAATTGGAGATGGAAGGATGGAATGAAAAAGATTCTGAGTGCTCCAGGAATCTGTTGTGGGAAATTGAGGACAAGTATGAAAATGTACTTTTATGGCACATTAGTTAAAGAAAAGCACAGTGAAAGTAATTTAGAACAGTGGAATGAGATTTGATGATTTGCACTTTTTTTATTGTCTAACAAGCATGAAAGAAAATTAAAACGATTGTGGGGAGGGCTATGAAAAATTAGGAAAAGTTTAAGGTTGATCATTCAAAAGTGAATGAAGTAGAAATCAATTAATTCCATGCTCAAAGGTACTGAGCTCCTTCTAGCATTTGCTTTAGTTGATTAGTAGCCAGCAAGAACTACAGCAGAGATAGGTGTCACACTTACACATGATGTCCTTTTCATGGTCTTCAGGTAGTTTTACTTCTGTTTGTGTAAAAACATCTCTTGCAACCAAAAATGAGATATCTATTCATAGAATTGTGTTTCATAAAATGTCCTAATGTTATAAAACTCTTTATATCTAAGTGTGTATGGGAACATCTGCATATACTTACGGTTACTTCCTATGGAGGAAGAGCGTAGTGTTTTTAGGACTTCCCAAAAGAGCAGAAACATATCATGCTTCACTGAGTTCCTTCTTGTCTAGTGTCTCCTTTCACAGTAGATAAACTTATTGTTTTTTCATTGTTTCTTCTAATTTCCTTGATTTTTCTAGTCCTACAATCATTACCATAATCCTGGTTTAGAAATGTAGATAAGGGTGTAGTGAAGATACATTTAATCCAACCATAAGGTTCATATCAAAGGCCTGTGGTTTGAAGGGGGATTTAAGATATGTTTAACCTCACAGGTCAGATCAAGGGCCAATGGTGATAAGAGGGTGATGAAGATGAATTTTTCATGAAGTGAAGATATCTGTAGGGAATGAATTGAAGATATATTTGTTGAGGGTGAAGTGAACCAAGGGTTATGGAGAAAATAATGAAAATGAGTTTGATCTCATCATCTTCCATGATGAATGTAATGATGGATGATAGTATGGATGGAGATATGATGCATTCGATGGTGAATTTTAGTGTTTCAAGCTTTGGAGGCCTTGTAAATTTTGCTCAAGGAGACTTTTGAGTGCCTTGACTTTTTCATGGTCCTACATCCATGATGTCATCTTCTTCCATGATCATTATGATGGTGGGTGACAGTATGGATGGAGAAGTGCTGCATTTTATTGTGAATATTTGCTTTTCAAGCTTAAGAGGTATTTTAGATGTTTGAAGGAGATAATTCTATCTTTCAAGTGCCTCAGACTTTTCCATGGTCCCACGTCCATTGTGTCATCTCCTTTCATGATGATTATTGTGGTGGGTGACAGTGTGGATGGAGACATGCAATTCATTGATAATCAAAAGCAGAATAGATTTACTTGAAGGAGCATCTAAGACTTTTCCATTGGTACTACATGCATTGATGATTAGGGCCAGGTAATCTTATGAAAATTATTTTTTTGTATTATTGAAATGATGTTTAGAGTTTTATACATTTTGTGCATTAAGTAATCTCTAATACAGATTTATGTCTTTCAGGTTTTGCGTCATGAGGAATTTGAAGAAGGTTGTAAGGCTACATGTAATGGGTATGTTAGAAATTTTAATTGTGTCTTCCCTTTGGTATGGGATAGCATGTGCAGAGTTATCAAAGAGAAATCTGTTTGAGGGAAGTATTTCTTACATGTGTCAGAGATGTGTGGGTGGAGTACAGATGATAGGATGCAGGCTTGTGAGAAAGGCTAGTGAGTGGCAGAATATGGAATTTAAGGTGTTCATGAGAGAGAAAAGAGAGGTGTATGTGCTTTACCTGCAGGAAAGGAGGGTAAATGATTGGCAGATTTACAAGAGGAAATGGCTGTAGCCAAGAACGTGTAGTGACTGAAAAAGAGGACAAATAAGAGCTGAGGTGCAAGAATATTGGCAGACAGGGAGAGTGAGGATATGTTTTAAGAGGCCAGTAGCATCAGGAGAGCAAGGAAACGCACAGAGACATCAGCATACTGAGTTGATGGGTAAATGGCTAAGAAGTGGAAATGTACTGATTACAGTACTCTGATGGAGTGTTGAATGTGTTAGATGATAGGGTTGCAGATGTTGGGTGTTTCGGACATGGAAGAAAGTGAAGCTACAAAGTCATGGCAAGTGATTTGATGAAAAGGGAAGAGGCATCAAGAGTCTTGCATAGAATGAAGTTTGTTGAAGTGGGAGGAATAATTTGAATTGCAGGTGAAAGTCTTGAGTAAGAGCATGACATTGTTGTCAATCAATTATTTTGGGTTTTCAGAGTATGTATGGCTGAAGGTGATGAACCTGAGGATTAGAAGAATGACAGCATATATATATTTATATAAGGTTATTTAATGTATGTATGACTCATGGTGAGGTGCCTGAGGATTGGCGGAATGCGTGCATAGTGCCATTGTACAAAGGCAAAGGGGATAAGAGTGAGTGCTCAAATTACAGAGGTATAAGTTTGTTGAGTATTCCTGGTAAATTATATGGGAGGGTATTGATTGAGAGGGTGAAGGCATGTACAGAGCATCAGATTGGGGAAGAGCAGTGTGGTTTCAGAAGTGGTAAAGGATGTGTGGATCAGGTGTTTGCTTTGAAGAATGTATGTGAGAAATACTTAGAAAAGCAAATGGATTTGTATGTAGCGTTTATGGATCTAGAGAAGGCATATGATAGAGTTGATAGAGATGCTGTGTGGAAGGTGTTAAGAATATATGGTGTGGGAGGCAAGTTGTTAGAAGCAGTGAAAAGTTTTTATCGAGGATGTAAGGCATGTGTACGTGTAGGAAGAGAGGAAAGTGATTGGTTCTCAGTGAATGTAGGTTTGCGGCAGGGGTGTGTGATGTCTTCATGGTTGTTTAATTTGTTTATGGATGGGGTTGTTAGGGAGGTGAATGCAAGAGTTTTGGAAAGAGGGGCAAGTATGAAGTCTTTTGGGGATGAGAGAGCTTGGGAAGTGAGTCAGTTGTTGTTCGCTGATGATACAGCACTGGTGGCTGATTCATGTGAGAAACTGCAGAAGCTGGTGACTGAGTTTGGTAAAGTGTGTGAAAGAAGAAAGTTAAGAGTAAATGTGAATAAGAGCAAGGTTATTAGGTACAGTAAGGTTGAGGGTCAAGTCAGTTGGGAGGTAAGTTTGAATGGAGAAAAACTGGAGGAAGTAAAGTGTTTTAGATATTTGGGAGTGGATCTGGCAGCGGATGGAACCATGGAAGCGGAAGTGGATCATAGGGTGGTGGAGGGGGCGAAAATTCTGGGAGCCATGAAGAATGTGTGGAAGTCGAGAACATTATCTCGGAAAGCAAAAATGGGTATGTTTGAAGGAATAGTGGTTCCAACAATGTTGTATGGTTGCGAGGCGTGGGCTATGGATAGAGTTGTGCGCAGGAGGATGGATGTGCTGGAAATGAGATGTTTGAGGACAGTGTGTGGTGTGAGGTGGTTTGATCGAGTAAGTAACGTAAGGGTAAGAGAGATGTGTGGAAATAAAAAGAGCGTGGTTGAGAGAGCAGAAGAGGGTGTTTTGAAATGGTTTGGGCACATGGAGAGAATGAGTGAGGAAAGATTGACCAAGAGGATATATGTGTCGGAGGTGGAGGGAACGAGAAGTGGGAGACCAAATTGGAGGTGGAAAGATGGAGCGAAAAAGATTTTGAGTAATCGGGGCCAGAACATGCAGGAGGGTGAAAGGCATGCAAGGAATAGAGTGAATTGGAATGATGTGGTATACCAGGGTCGACGTGCTGTCAGTGGATTGAACCAGGGCAAGTGAAGTGTCTGGGGTAAACCATGGAAAGTTTTGTGGGGCCTGGAAGTGGAAAGGGAGCAGTGGTTTCGTTGCATTATACATGACAGCTAGAGGCTGAGTTTGAAAGTGTGGCCTTTGTTGTCTTTTCCTAGCACTACCTCGTGCACATGCGGGGGAGGGGTTTGTTATTTCATGTGTGGCGGTGTGGCGACGGGAATGAATAAGGGCAGACAGTATGAATTATGTACATGTGTATATATGCATATGTCTGTGTGTGTGTATATATGTATACATTGAGATGTATAGGTATGTATATGTGCATGTGTCGACGTGTATGTATATACATGTGTATGTGGGTGGGTTGGGCCATATTATATATTATATTGGGCATATTATATACATATATACACACATGTGCACATTCATGCTTGCCTTCATCCTTTTCTGACACCATCCTGCTTTACAGGAAATTGTTCAAATACATGAAGGAAAAGAAAAAAGATAACATATACATTTTATTTTTTTCCCATAGCCATTTGCTACCCCCTGTATCTGCAAGGTAGTGCCAGGAAACAGACGAAGAAAGGTCACATCCACTCACATCCATACATGAGTGTAGTGCACTCAAACAACAGCTTCCTATATCCAGGCCCCACAAACTCTTCATGGTTTACCTTGGACGTTTCACATGCCCTGGTTCAGTCCATCAATGGCACTCTGACCCTATTATATCAGATTGTTCCAATTCACTCTATTCCATGTATGCCTCTCACCCTCCTGCATCTTCAGGCTGCGGTCACTTTTATGATACTTAATATTTATAATACTTAATACTTAATATTATGAATAAGTCTTTTCACTCCAAATACTTAAATACCATATAAACTAACATCTATACACAGATTTTCATTAAAATCTGAGGAAGTTGAAAATCTGAGCAAAGAAATGCAAGGCTATAGCCTTGGATTTTTCCTGATTTTTTTTTTGAAAAAATAGATTTTCTTGAAATTTTGAGCACAGATACTTTTATGTATGCTGAATACGTGTCTGTGGTGAAAATCTAAAAATTCATATAATTAGTCGAGTGATTAGCATTTCAATTTTATCATAAGTCCAGGAGCTCATTAAACGATTAATATTATGAATAACAGTCTTTTCACTCTAAATACTTAAATACCATATAAACTAACATCTATACACAGATTTTCATTAAAATCTGAGGAAGTTGAAAATCTGAGCAAAAAAAAAAAAAAAAAATGCAAGGCTATAGCCTTGGATTTTTCCTGATTTTTTTGAAAAAATAGATTTTCTTGAAATTTTGAGCATAGATACTTTTATGTATGCTGAATACGAGTGTGTGGTGAAAATCTAAAAATTCGTATAATTAGTCGAGTAATTAGCATTTCAATTTTATCAAGTCCAGGTGCTCATTAAACGATTAATATTATGAATAAGTCTTTTCACTCCAAATACTTAAATACCATATAAACTAACATCTATACACAGATTTTCATTAAAATCTGAGGAAATTGAAAATCTAAGCAAAAAAAATGCAAGGCTATAGCCTTGGATTTTTCCTGATTTTTCTGAAAGAATAGATTTTCTTGAAATTTTCAGCATAGATACTTTTATAATGACGAATACGTATCTCTGGTCAAAATCTAAAAATTCGTATAATTAGTCGAGTAATTAGCATTTCAATTTTATCATAATTAGTGCAGGTGCTAGTTAAACGATTAATATCATAAATAACAGTCTTTTCACTTTAAATACTGAAATACCAAATAAAATGACGTCTATACACAGATTTTTATTAAAATCTGAGGAAGTTGAAAATTTGAGCAAAAACAATGGATTTTTCCCGATATTTTTGGAAAAATAGATTTTTTTGATATTTTCAGCATAGATGGTATTATGTATGCTGAATACGTATCTATGATCAAAATCGATAAATTCATGTAATTACTCGAGTAATGGGCATTTAAATTTCATCATGTTTAGTGCAGGTGCTAATTAAACGGTTAATATTATGAATTACAGTCTTATGACTCCAAATACTTAAATACCATATGAAATAACATCTATACACAGATTTTCATTAAAATCTGAGGAAGTTGTAAAAATAGTTTATTGAAATTTTTAGCATAGATCCTTTTATGTATGCTGAATACGTATCTGTGGTCAAAATCTAAAAAATCGTATAAGTAGTCGATTAATTAGCATTTCAATTTTATCATAATTAGTCCAGGTGCTAATTAAACGATTAATATTATGAATAACAGTCTTTTGACTCCAAATACTTAAATACCATATAAAATAAAGTCTATACAAAAATTTTCATTAGAATCTGAGGAAGTTGAAAATTTGAGAAAAAAAAAAAATGCAAGGCTATATATAGGATTTTTCTCGATATTTTTGGAAAAATAGATTTTCTTGAAATTTTCATCATAGATAGTTTTATGTATGCTGAATACGAGTCTATATGATGAAAATCGATAGATTCATATAATTAGTCGCGTAATGGGCATTTAAATTTTATGATTAGTGCAGGTGCTGATTAAACGATTAATATTATGAATTATAGTCTTTTGACTCCAAATAATTAAATACTATATAAAATAACATCTATACACAGATTTTCATTAAAATATGAAGTATTTGAAAATCTGAGCAAAAAAAAGATGCAAGGCTATACTATAGCCTTGGATTTTTCCTTTTTTTTTTTGGGGGGGGGGGGGGGGGGATATTTTTGGAAAAATAGATTTTCTTGAAATTTTCAGTATTGATAGTTTTATGTATGCCGAATACGTATCTGTGGTCAAAATCTAAAAATTCGTATAATTAGTCGAGTAATTAGCATTTCAAATTTATAATTAGTCCGGGTGCTAATTAAACGATTAATATTTTAAATAAGTCTTTTCACTCCAAATACTTAAATACCATATAAAATAACGTCTATACACAGATTTTCAATAAAATCTGAGGAAGTTGAAAATTTGAGGAAAAAAAAATGCAAGGATTTTTCTCGATATTTTTGGAAAAATAGATTTTCTTGAAATTTTCAGCATAGATAGTTTTATGTATGCTGAATACTAATCTATGATCAAAACCGATAAATTCGTATAATTAGTCGAGTAATAGGCATTTAAATTTCATTAGTGCAGATGCTAATTAAACGCTTAATATTATGAATTACAGCCTTTTGACTCCAAATACTTAAATACCATATAAAATAACGTCTATACACAGATTTTCATTAAAATCTGAGGAAGTTGAAAATCTGAGCAAAAAAAAAATTTTTCTAATTTTTTTGAAAAAATAGATTTTCTTGAAATTTTCATCATAGATACTTTTATGTATGCTCAATACGTGTCTGTGGTGAAAATCTAATACTTCGTATAATTAGTCGAGTAATAGGCTTTTAAATTTTATCATGATTAGTGCAGGTGCTGATTAAACGGTCAATTTTATGAATTACAGTCTTTTGACTCCAAATACTTAAATTCCATATAAAATAACATCTATACAAATATTTTCATTGAAATCTGAGGAAGTTGAAAATCTGAGCAAAAAAAAAAAAAAAAAAGCAAGGCTATATATAGTCTTGGATTTTTCCTGATTTTTTTGAAAAAATAGATTTTCTTGAAATTTTTAGCATAGATACTTTTATGTATGCTGAATACGTGTGTGTGTGGTGAAAATCTAAAAATTCGTATAATTAGTCGAGTAATTAGCATTTCAATTTTATCATAAGTCCAGGTGCTCATTAAACGATTAATATTATGAATAACAATTTTTTCACTCCAAATACTTAAATACCATATAAACTAACTTCTATACGCAGATTTGCATAAAAATCCGAGGAAGTTGAAAATCTGAGCAAAAAGAAAAAAAAATGCAAGGCTATAGCCTTGGCTTTTTCCTGATTTTTTTTGTAAAAATGGATTTTGAGCATACATACTTTTATGCATGCTGAATAAATATCTGTGGTCAAAATTAAAAATTCGTATAATTAATCGAGTAATTAGCATTTCAATTTTATCATGATTAGTTCAAGTGCTAATTAAACGATTAATATCATAAATAAGTCTTTTCACTCTAAATACGTAAATACCGTATAAAATGACGTTTATACACTGATTTTCATTAAAATCTGAGGAAGTTGAAAATTTGAGCAAAAAAAAAATGCAAGGTTATATCCTTGGATTTTTGTGGATTTTTTTGGAAAAATAGATATTCTTGAAATTTTCAGCATAGATACTTTTATGTATACTGAATACGTATCTGTGTTCAAAATGTAAAAATTCGTATTAATCGAGTAATTAGCATTTCAATTTTATAATTAGTGCAGGTGCTAATTAAACGATTAATATTATAAATAACAGTCTTTTGACTCAAAATACTTAAATACCATATGAAATAACGTCTATACACAGATTTTCATTAAAATCTGAGGAAGTTGAAAACTTGAGCAAAAAGATGCAAGGCCATAGCCTTGGATTTTTCTGGATTTTTTTTTGAAAAATAGATTTTCTTGACATTTTCAGCATAGATACTTTTTTGTATGCTGAATACGTGTCTGTGGTGAAAATCTAAAAATTCATATAATTAGTCGAGTAATTAGCATTTCAGTTTTGTCATAAATCCAGGTGCTCATTAATTAAATGGGTGATATTATGAATAAAAGCCTTTTGACTCAAAATACTTAAATACCATATGAAAAAACGTCTATACACAGATTTTCATTAAAATCTGAGGAAGTTGAAAATCTGAGCAAAAAAAATGCAAGGCTATAGCCTTGGATTTTTCCTTATTTTTTGAAAAAATAGATTTTCTTGAAATTTTCAGCAAAAATACTTTTATGTATGCTGAATACGTGTCTGTGGTGAAAATCTAAAAATTCGTATAATTAGTTGAGTAATTACCATTTCAATTTTATAAATCCAGGTGCTCATTAAACGATTAATATTATGAATAACAGTCTTTTGACTCCAAATACTTAAATACCATATAAACTAACATCTATACACAGATTTTCATTAAAATCTGAGGAAGTTGAAAATCTGAGCAAAAAAAATGCAAGGCTATATAACCTTGGATTTTTCCTGATTTTTTTAAAAAAATAGATTTTCTTGAAATTTTCAGCATAGATACTTTTATGTATGCTGAATACGCATCTGTGGTCAAAATCTAAAAATTCGTATAATTTGTCGACTAATTAGCATTTCAATTTTATAATTAGTCCAGGTGCTAATTAAACGATTAATATTATAAATAACAGTCTTTTCACTGCAAATACTTAAATACCATATAAAATAACGCCTATTCACAGATTTTCATTAAAATCTGAGTAAGTTCAAAATTTGAGCAAAAAAAAAATGCAAGGCTAAACCCTTGGATTTTTCTCGATATTTTTGGAAAAATAGATTTTCTTGAAATTTTCAGCATAGATAGTATTATGTATGCTGAATACGAATCTATGATCAAAATCGATAAATTCGTATAATTAGTCGAGTAATGGGCATTTAAATTTCATCATGATTAGTGGAGGTACTAATTAAACGGTGAATATTATGAATTACAGTCGTTTGACTCCAAATACCTAAATACCATATAAAGTAACATCTATACACAGATTTTCATTAAAATCTGAGGAAGTTGAGAATTTGAGTGAAAAATAATGCAAGGCTCTAGCCTCGGATTTTTCTCGATATTTTTGGAGAAATAGATTTTCTTAATTTTCAGCATAGATAGTTTTATGTATGTTGAATACGAATCTATGATCAAAATTAATTAATTCGTAAAATCAGTCGAGTAATGGGCATTTAAATTTTATCATGATTAGTGCAGGTGCAATTTAAACGGTCATTATTATGAATTACAGTCTTTTGACTCAAAATACTTAAATACCATATAAAGTAACGTCTATACACAGATTTTCTTTAAACTCAGGAAGTTGAAAATCTGAGCAAAAAAAATGCAAGGCTATAGCCTTGGATTTTTCCTGATTTTTTTGAAAAAATAGGTTTTCATCAAATTTTCAGCATAGATACTTTTATGTATGCTGAATACGTGTCTGTGGTGAAAATTTAAAAATTGGTATAATTAGTCGAGTAATTAGCATTTCAATTTTATCATAAGTCCAGGTGCTCAATGATTAAACAATTAATATTATGAATAACAGTCTTTTCACTCCAAATACTTAAATACCATATAAACTAACATCTATACACAGATTTGCATTAACATCTGAGGAAGTTGAAAATCTGAGGAAAAAAATGCAAGGCTATAGCCTTGGATTTTTCCTGATTTTTGTAGAAAAATAGATTTTCTTGAAATTTTCAGCATAGATACTTTTGTGTATGCTGAATACATGTCTGTGGTGAAAATCTAAAAATTCGTATAATTAGTCGAGTAATTAGCATTTCCATTTTATCATAATAAGTCCAGGTGCTCAATGATTAAACGATTGATATTATGAATAACAGTCTTGTGACTCCAAATACTTAAATACCATATAAACTAACATCTATACACAGATTTTCATTAAAATCTGAGGAAGTTGAAAATCTGAGCAAAAAAAATGCAAGGCTTGGATTTTTCCTTATTTTTTTGAAAAAATAGATTTTCTTGAAATTTTCAGCAAAAATACTTTTATGTATGCTGAATACGTGTCTGTGGTGAAAATCTAAAAATTCGTATAATTAGTTGAGTAATTACCATTTCAATTTTATCATAAATCCAGGTGCTCATTAAACGATTAATATTATGAATAACAGTCTTTTGACTCCAAATACTTAAATACCATATAAACTAACATCTATACACAGATTTTCATTAAAATCTGAGGAAGTTGAAAATCTGAGCAAAAAAAATGGAAGGCTATAACCTTGGATTTTTCCTTATTTTTTTGAAAAAATAGATTTTCTTGAAATTTTCAGCAAAAATACTTTTATGTATGCTGAATACGTGTCTGGTGAAAATCTAAAAATTCGTATAATTAGTTAAGTAATTACTATTTCAATTTTATAAATCCAGGTGCTCATTAAACGATTAATATTATGAATAACAGTCTTTTGACTCCAAATACTTAAATACCATATAAACTAATATCTATACACAGATTTTCATTAAAATCTGAGGAAGTTGAAAATATGAGCAAAAAAAATGGAAGGCTATAACCTTGGATTTTTCCTGATTTTTTTTATAAAATAGATTTTCTTGAAATTTTCAGCAAAAATACTTTTATATATGCTGAATACGTGTCTGTGGTGAAAATCTAAAAATTAGTATAATTAGTCGAGTAATTAGCATTTCAATTTTATCATAAATCCAGGTGCTCATTAAACGATTAATATTATGAATAACAGTCTTTTGACTCCAAATACTTAAATACCATATAAACTAACATCTATACACAGATTTTCATTAAAATCTGAGGAAGTTGAAAATCTGAGCAAAAAAAAATATTTTTGAAAAAATAGATTTTCATGAAATTTTCAGCATAGATACTTTTATGTATGCTGAATACGCATCTGTGGTCAAATTCTAAAAATTCGTATAATTTGTCGACTAATTAGCATTTCAATTTTATAATTAGTCCAGGTGCTAATTAAACGATTAATATGAATAACAGTCTTTTCACTCCAAATACTTAAATACCATATAAAATAACGTCTATTCACTGATTTTTATTAAAATCTGAGTAAGTTGAAAATTTGAGCAAAAAAAAAAAATGCAAGGCTATATCCTTGGATTTTTCTCGATATTTTTGGAAAAATAGATTTTCTTAATTTTCAGCATAGATAGTTTTATGTATGCTGAATACGAATCTACGATCAAAATCAATAAATTCGTAAAATTAGTCAAGTAATGGGTATTTAAATTTTATCATGATTAGTGCAGGTGCAAATTAAACGGTCAATATTATGAATTACAGTCTTTTGACTCCAAATACTTAAATACCATATAAAGTAACATCTATACACCGATTTTCATTAAAATCTGAGGAAGTTGAAAATTTGAGCAAAAAAAATGCAAGGCGATAGCCTTGGATTTTTCCTTATCTTTTTGAGAAAATAGATTTTCTTGAAATTTCCAGCATAGATACTTTTATGTATGCTGAATACGTGTCTGTGGTGAAAATCTAAAAATTCTTATAAATAGTCGTGTAATTAGCATTTCAATTTTATCATAAGTCCAGGCGCTCAATGATTAAACGATTAATATTATGAATAATAGTCTTTTCACTCCAAATACCTAAATACCATACAAACTAACATCTATATACAGATTTTCATTAAAATCTGAGGAAGTTGAAAATCTAAGCAAAAAAAAGAAAATGCAAGGCTATATATATAGCCTTGGATTTTTCCTGATTTTTTTGAAGAAATAGATTTTCTTCAAATTTTCAACAAATATACTTTTATGTATGCTGAATACGTGTCTGTGGTGAAAATCTAAAAATTCGTATTAGTCGAGTAATTAGCATTTCAATTTTATCAAAATTATTCCAGGTGCTCATTAAACGAGTAACATTATGAATAACAGTCTTTTCACTCCAAATACTTAAATACCATATAAACTAACTTCTATACTCAGATTTTCATTAAAATCTGAGGACGTTGAAAATCTGAGGAAAAAAAAAAATGCAAGGCTATAGTCTTGGATTTTTCCTGATTTTTTTTTGAAAAGATGGATTTTCTTGAATTTTTCAGCATAGATAATTTTATGTATGCTGAATAAGTATCTGTGGTCAAAATCTAGAAATTCGTATAATTAGTCGAGTAATTAGCATTTGAATTATATAATTAGTCCAGGTGCTAATTAAACGATTAATATCATAAATAAGTCTTTTCACTCTAAATACTTAAATACCATATAAAATGACGCCTATACACAGATTTTCATTAAAATCTGATGAAGTTGAAAATTTGAGCAAAAAAAAATGTAAGGCTATAGCCTTGGATTTTTCTGGATTTTTTTTGGAAAAATAGATTTTCTTGAAATTTTCAGCATAGATACTTTTATATATGCTGAATACGTATCTGTGGTCAAAATATAAAAATTCGTATAATTAGTCGAGTAATTAGCATTTCAATTTTATAATTAGTACAGGTGCTAATTAAACGGGTAATATTATGAATAAGAGTCTTTTGACTCAAAATACTTAAATACCATATGAAGTAACGTCTATACACAGATTTTCATTAAAATCTGAGGAAGTTCAAAATTTGAGCAAAAAAAAATGCAAGGCTATAGCCTTGGATTTTTCTGGATTTTTTTGGAAAAATAGATTTTTTTGAAATTTTCAGCTTATATACTTTTGTGTATGATGAATACATGTCTGTGGTGAAAATCTAAAAATTCGTATAATTAGTCGAGTAATTAGCATTTCAATTTTATCATAATAAGTCCAGGTGGTCAATGATTAAACGATTGATATTATGAATAACAGTCTTTTGACTCCAAATACTTAAATCCCATATAAACTAACATCTATCCACAGATTTTCATTAAAATCTGAGGAAGTTGAAAATCTGAGGAAAAAAAATGGAAGGCTATAGCCTTGGATTTTTCCATATCTTTTTTTTTAAATATATTTTCTTGAAATTTTCAGCAAAAATACTTCTATTTATGCTGAATACGTGTCTCTGGTGAAAATCTAAAAATTCGTATACTTAGTTGAGTAATTAGCATTTCATTTTTATCATAAATCCAGTTGCTCATTAAACGATTAATATTATGAATAACAGTCTTTACACTCCAAATACTTAAATACCTTATAAACTAACATCTATACACAGATTTTCATTAAAATCTGAGGTAGTTGAAAATCTGAGCAAAAAAAAAATGCAAGGCTATACCCTTGGATTTTTCCTGATTTTTTTTAAAAAATAGATTTTCATGAAATTTTCAGCATAGATACTTTTATGTATCCTGAATACGCATCTGTGGTCAAAATCTAAAAATTCGTATAATTTGTCGACTAATTAGCATTTCAATTTTATCATAATTAGTCCAGTTGCTAATTAAACGATTAATATTATGAATAACAGTCTTTTCACTCCAAATACTTAAATACCATATAAAATAACGTCTATTCACAGATTTTCATTAAAATCTGAGTAAGTTGAAAATTTGAGGAAAAAAAAATGCAAGGCTATATCCTTGGATTTTTCTCGATTTTTTTAAAAAATAGATTTTCATCAAATTTTCAGCATAGATACTTTTATGTATGCTGAATACGCATGTGTTGTCAGAATCTAAAAATTCGTATAATTTGTCGACTAATTAGCATTTCAATTTTATCATAATTAGTCCAGGTACTAATTAAACGATTAATATTATGAATAACAGACTTTTCACTCCAAATACTTAAATACCATATAAAATAACGTCTATTTATAGATTTTTATTAAAATCTGAGTAAGTTGAAAATTTGAGGAAAAAAAAAATATGGATTCTTCTCGATATTTTTGGAAAAATAGATTTTCTTGAAATTTTCAGCATAGATAGTATTATGTATGCTGAATACGAATCTATGATCAAAATCGATAAATTCGTATAATTAGTCGAGTAATGGGCATTTAAATTTCATGATTAGTGGAGGTGCTAATTAAACGATGAATATTATGAATTACAGTCTTTTGACTCCAAATACTTGAATACCAAATAAAGTAACATCTATACACAGATTTTCATTAAAATCTGAGGAAGTTGAAAATTTGAGTAAAAGATAATGCAAGGCTCTAGCCTCGGATTTTTCTCGATATTTTTGGAGAAATAGATTTTCTTAATTTTCAGCATAGATAGTTTTATGTATGCTGAATACGAATCTATGATCAAAATCAATGAATTCGTAAAATTTTTCGAGTAATGGGCATTTAATTATATCATGATTAGTGCAGGTGCAAATTAAACGGTCAATATTATGAATTACAGTCTTTTGACTCCAAATACTTAAATACCATATAAAGTAACATCTATACACAGATTTTCATTAAAATCTGAGGAAGTTGAAAATCTAAGCAAAAAAAATGCCTTGGATTTTTCCTGATTTGTTTGAAAAAATAGTTTTTCTTGAAACTTCCAGCATAGATACTTTTATGTATGCTGAATACGTGTCTGTGGTGAAAATCTAAAAATTCGTATAATTAGTCTATTAATTAGCATTTCAATTTTATCATAAGTCCAGGTGCTCAATGATTAAACGATTAATATTATGAATAACAGTCTTTTCACTCTAAATACCTAAATACCATATAAACTAACATCTTTATACAGATTTTCATTAAAATCCAAGGAAGTTGAAAATCTGAGAAAAAAAAAAAAGAAAATGCAAGGCTATATATATAGCCTTGGATTTTTCCTGATTTGTTTGAAAAAATAGATTTTCTTGAAATTTTCAGCAAAGATACTTTTATGTATGCTGAATACGTGTCTGTGGTGAAAATCTAAAAATTCGTATAATTAGTCGAGCAATTAGCATTTCAATTTTATCAAAATTATTCCAGGTGCTCATTAAACGATTAATATTATGAATAACAGTCTTTTCACTCCAAATACTTAAATACCATATAAACTAACATCTATACACAGATTTTCATTAAAATCTGAGGAAGTTGAAAATCTGAGAAAAAAAAAATGCAAGGGTATAGCCTTGGATTTTTCTGGATTTTTTTTGGAAAAATTGATTTTCTTGAAATTTTCAGCATAGATACTTTTATATATGATGAATCGGTATCTGTGGTCAAAATATAAAAATTCGTATAATTAGTCGAATAATTAGCATTTCAATTTTATAATTAGTCCAGGTGCTAATTAAACGGTTAATATTATGAATAAGAGTCTTTTGACTCAAAATACTTAAATACCATATGAAATAACGTCTATACACCGATTTTCATTAAAATCTGAGGAAGTTCAAAATTTTAGGAAAAAAAATACAAGGCTATAGCCTTGGATTTTTCCTAATTTTTTTTAAGAAAAATAGATTTTCATGAAATTTTCAGCATAGATACTTTTATGTATGCTGAATACGTGTTGTCAAAATCTAAAAATTCGTATAATTTGTCGAGTAATTTGCATTTGAATTTTATAATTAGTCCAGGTGCTAATGAAACGATTAATATTATGAATAACATTCTTTTCACTTCAAATACTTAAATACCATATAAAATGACGTCTATTCACAGATTTTCATTAAAATCTGAGTAAGTTCAAAATTTGAGCAAAAAAAATGCAAGGCTAAATCCTTGGATTTTTCTCTATATGTTTGGAAAAATAGATTTTCTTGAAATTTTCAACATAGATAGTATTATGTATGCTGAATACGAATCTGTGGTCAAAATATAAAAATTCGTATAATTAGTCGAATAATTAGCATTTCAATTTTATAATTAGTCCAGGTGCTAATTAAACGGTTAATATTATGAATAAGAGTCTTTTGACTCAAAATACTTAAATACCATATGAAATAACGTCTATACACCGATTTTCATTAAAATCTGAGGAAGTTCAAAATTTGAGGAAAAAAAATACAAGGATTTTTCTGGATTTTTTTTGGAAAAATAGATTTTCTTGAAATTTTCAGCATAGATACTTTTGTGTATGCTGAATACGTGTCTGTGGTGAAAATCTAAAAATTCGTATAATTAGTCGAGTAATTAGCATTTCAATTTTATCATAATAAGTCCAGGTGCTCAATGATTAAACGATTGATATTATGAATAACAGTCTTGTGACTCCAAATACTTAAATACCATATAAACTAACATCTATACACAGATTTTCATTAAAATCTGAGGAAGTTGAAAATCTGAGCAAAAAAAATACAAGGCTATAGCCTTGGATTTTTCCTGATTTTTTTGAAAAAATAGATTTTCTTGAAATTTTCAGCAAAAGTACTTCTATGTATGCTGAATACGTGTCTGTGGTGAAAATCTAAAAATTCGTATAATTAGTTGAGTAATTAGCATTTCAATTTTATCATAAATCCAGTTGCTCATTAAACGATTAATATTATGAATAACAGTCTTTTCACTCCAAATACTTAAATACCATATAAACTAACATCTATACACAGATTTTCATTAAAATCTTAGGAAGTTGAAAATCTGAGCAAAAAAAAAAAAAAAATGCATGGCTATAGCCTTGGATTTTTCTGGATTTTTTTTGGAGAAATTGATTTTCTTGAAATTTTCAGCATAGATACTTTTATATATGCTGAATACGTATCTGTGGTCAAAATATAAAAATTCGTATAATTAGTCGAATAATTAGCATTTCAATTTTATAATTAGTCCAGGTGCTAATTAAACGGTTAATATTATGAATAAGAGTCTTTTGACTCAAAATACTTAAATACCATATGAAATAACGTCTATACACCGATTTTCATTAAAATCTGAGGAAGTTCAAAATTTGAGGAAAAAAAATACAAGGCTATAGCCTTGGATTTTTCTGGATTTTTTTGGAAAAATAGATTTTCTTGAAATTTTCAGCATAGATACTTTTGTGTATGCTGAATACGTGTCTGTGGTGAAAATCTAAAAATTCGTATAATTAGTCGAGTAATTAGCATTTCAATTTTATCATAATAAGTCCAGGTGCTCAATGATTAAACGATTGATATTAAGAATAACAGTCTTTTGACCCCAAATACTTAAATACCATATAAACTAATATCTATACACAGATTTTCATTAAAATCTGAGGAAGTTGAAAATCTGAGCAAAAAAAATACAAGGCTATAGCCTTGGATTTTTCCTGATTTTTTTGAAAAAATAGATTTTCTTGAAATTTTCAGCAAAAGTACTTCTATGTATGCTGAATACGTGTCTGTGGTGAAAATCTAAAAATTCGTATAATTAGTTGAGTAATTAGCATTTCAATTTTATCATAAATCCAGTTGCTCATTAAACGATTAATATTATGAATAACAGTCTTTTCACTCCAAATACTTAAATACCATATAAACTAACATCTATACACAGATTTTCATTAAAATCTTAGGAAGTTGAAAATCTGAGCAAAAAAAAAAAAAAAAAAATGCATGGCTATAGCCTTGGATTTTTCTGGATTTTTTTTGGAGAAATTGATTTTCTTGAAATTTTCAGCATAGATACTTTTATATATGCTGAATACGTATCTGTGGTCAAAATATAAAAATTCGTATAATTAGTCGAATAATTAGCATTTCAATTTTATAATTAGTCCAGGTGCTAATTAAACGGTTAATATTATGAATAAGAGTCTTTTGACTCAAAATACTTAAATACCATATGAAATAACGTCTATACACCGATTTTCATTAAAATCTGAGGAAGTTCAAAATTTGAGGAAAAAAAATACAAGGCTATAGCCTTGGATTTTTCTGGATTTTTTTGGAAAAATAGATTTTCTTGAAATTTTCAGCATAGATACTTTTGTGTATGCTGAATACGTGTCTGTGGTGAAAATCTAAAAATTCGTATAATTAGTCGAGTAATTAGCATTTCAATTTTATCATATAAGTCCAGGTGCTCAATGATTAAACGATTGATATTAAGAATAACAGTCTTTTTAACCCAAATACTTAAATACCATATAAACTAATATCTATACACAGATTTTCATTAAAATCTGAGGAAGTTGAAAATCTGAGCAAAAAAAATACAAGGCTATAGCCTTGGATTTTTCCTGATTTTTTTGAAAAAATAGATTTTCTTGAAATTTTCAGCAAAAGTACTTCTATGTATGCTGAATACGTGTCTGTGGTGAAAATCTAAAAATTCGTATAATTAGTTGAGTAATTAGCATTTCAATTTTATCATAAATCCAGTTGCTCATTAAACGATTAATATTATGAATAACAGTCTTTTCACTCCAAATACTTAAATACCATATAAACTAACATCTATACACAGATTTTCATTAAAATCTTAGGAAGTTGAAAATCTGAGCAAAAAAAAAAAAAAAAATGCATGGCTATAGCCTTGGATTTTTCTGGATTTTTTTTGGAGAAATTGATTTTCTTGAAATTTTCAGCATAGATACTTTTATATATGCTGAATACGTATCTGTGGTCAAAATATAAAAATTCGTATAATTAGTCGAATAATTAGCATTTCAATTTTATAATTAGTCCAGGTGCTAATTAAACGGTTAATATTATGAATAAGAGTCTTTTGACTCAAAATACTTAAATACCATATGAAATAACGTCTATACACCGATTTTCATTAAAATCTGAGGAAGTTCAAAATTTGAGGAAAAAAAATACAAGGCTATAGCCTTGGATTTTTCTGGATTTTTTTTGGAAAAATAGATTTTCTTGAAATTTTCAGCATAGATACTTTTGTGTATGCTGAATACGTGTCTGTGGTGAAAATCTAAAAATTCGTATAATTAGTCGAGTAATTAGCATTTCAATTTTATCATAATAAGTCCAGGTGCTCAATGATTAAACGATTGATATTAAGAATAACAGTCTTTTGACCCCAAATACTTAAATACCATATAAACTAATATCTATACACAGATTTTCATTAAAATCTGAGGAAGTTGAAAATCTGAGCAAAAAAAATACAAGGCTATAGCCTTGGATTTTTCCTGATTTTTTTGAAAAAATAGATTTTCTTGAAATTTTCAGCAAAAGTACTTCTATGTATGCTGAATACGTGTCTGTGGTGAAAATCTAAAAATTCGTATAATTAGTTGAGTAATTAGCATTTCAATTTTATCATAAATCCAGTTGCTCATTAAACGATTAATATTATGAATAACAGTCTTTTCACTCCAAATACTTAAATACCATATAAACTAACATCTATACACAGATTTTCATTAAAATCTTAGGAAGTTGAAAATCTGAGCAAAAAAAAAAAAAAAATGCATGGCTATAGCCTTGGATTTTTCTGGATTTTTTTTTGGAGAAATTGATTTTCTTGAAATTTTCAGCATAGATACTTTTATATATGCTGAATACGTATCTGTGGTCAAAATATAAAAATTCGTATAATTAGTCGAATAATTAGCATTTCAATTTTATAATTAGTCCAGGTGCTAATTAAACGGTTAATATTATGAATAAGAGTCTTTTGACTCAAAATACTTAAATACCATATGAAATAACGTCTATACACCGATTTTCATTAAAATCTGAGGAAGTTCAAAATTTGAGGAAAAAAAATACAAGGCTATAGCCTTGGATTTTTCTGGATTTTTTTTGGAAAAATAGATTTTCTTGAAATTTTCAGCATAGATACTTTTGTGTATGCTGAATACGTGTCTGTGGTGAAAATCTAAAAATTCGTATAATTAGTCGAGTAATTAGCATTTCAATTTTATCATAATAAGTCCAGGTGCTCAATGATTAAACGATTGATATTAAGAATAACAGTCTTTTGACCCCAAATACTTAAATACCATATAAACTAATATCTATACACAGATTTTCATTAAAATCTGAGGAAGTTGAAAATCTGAGCAAAAAAAATACAAGGCTATAGCCTTGGATTTTTCCTGATTTTTTTGAAAAAATAGATTTTCTTGAAATTTTCAGCAAAAGTACTTCTATGTATGCTGAATACGTGTCTGTGGTGAAAATCTAAAAATTCGTATAATTAGTTGAGTAATTAGCATTTCAATTTTATCATAAATCCAGTTGCTCATTAAACGATTAATATTATGAATAACAGTCTTTTCACTCCAAATACTTAAATACCATATAAACTAACATCTATACACAGATTTTCATTAAAATCTTAGGAAGTTGAAAATCTGAGCAAAAAAAAAAAAAAATGCATGGCTATAGCCTTGGATTTTTCTGGATTTTTTTTGGAGAAATTGATTTTCTTGAAATTTTCAGCATAGATACTTTTATATATGCTGAATACGTATCTGTGGTCAAAATATAAAAATTCGTATAATTAGTCGAATAATTAGCATTTCAATTTTATAATTAGTCCAGGTGCTAATTAAACGGTTAATATTATGAATAAGAGTCTTTTGACTCAAAATACTTAAATACCATATGAAATAACGTCTATACACCGATTTTCATTAAAATCTGAGGAAGTTCAAAATTTGAGGAAAAAAAATACAAGGCTATAGCCTTGGATTTTTCTGGATTTTTTTTGGAAAAATAGATTTTCTTGAAATTTTCAGCATAGATACTTTTGTGTATGCTGAATACGTGTCTGTGGTGAAAATCTAAAAATTCGTATAATTAGTCGAGTA
This sequence comes from Panulirus ornatus, assembly GCF_036320965.1. Lineage (NCBI taxonomy): Eukaryota > Metazoa > Arthropoda > Malacostraca > Decapoda > Palinuridae > Panulirus > Panulirus ornatus. Next base: position 94,573,332 of record NC_092224.1, on the reverse strand, counting down.
ATTAGCATTTCAATTTTATCATAATAAGTCCAGGTGCTCAATGATTAAACGATTGATATTAAGAATAACAGTCTTTTGACCCCAAATACTTAAATACCATATAAACTAATATCTATACACAGATTTTCATTAAAATCTGAGGAAGTTGAAAATCTGAGCAAAAAAAAATACAAGGCTATAGCCTTGGATTTTTCCTGATTTTTTTGAAAAAATAGATTTTCTTGAAATTTTCAGCAAAAGTACTTCTATGTATGCTGAATACGTGTCTGTGGTGAAAATCTAAAAATTCGTATAATTAGTTGAGTAATTAGCATTTCAATTTTATCATAAATCCAGTTGCTCATTAAACGATTAATATTATGAATAACAGTCTTTTCACTCCAAATACTTAAATACCATATAAACTAACATCTATACACAGATTTTCATTAAAATCTTAGGAAGTTGAAAATCTGAGCAAAAAAAAAAAAAAAAATGCATGGCTATAGCCTTGGATTTTTCTGGATTTTTTTTGGAGAAATTGATTTTCTTGAAATTTTCAGCATAGATACTTTTATATATGCTGAATACGTATCTGTGGTCAAAATATAAAAATTCGTATAATTAGTCGAATAATTAGCATTTCAATTTTATAATTAGTCCAGGTGCTAATTAAACGGTTAATATTATGAATAAGAGTCTTTTGACTCAAAATACTTAAATACCATATGAAATAACGTCTATACACCGATTTTCATTAAAATCTGAGGAAGTTCAAAATTTGAGGAAAAAAAATACAAGGCTATAGCCTTGGATTTTTCTGGATTTTTTTGGAAAAATAGATTTTCTTGAAATTTTCAGCATAGATACTTTTGTGTATGCTGAATACGTGTCTGTGGTGAAAATCTAAAAATTCGTATAATTAGTCGAGTAATTAGCATTTCAATTTTATCATAATAAGTCCAGGTGCTCAATGATTAAACGATTGATATTAAGAATAACAGTCTTTTGACCCCAAATACTTAAATACCATATAAACTAATATCTATACACAGATTTTCATTAAAATCTGAGGAAGTTGAAAATCTGAGCAAAAAAAATACAAGGCTATAGCCTTGGATTTTTCCTGATTTTTTTGAAAAAATAGATTTTCTTGAAATTTTCAGCAAAAGTACTTCTATGTATGCTGAATACGTGTCTGTGGTGAAAATCTAAAAATTCGTATAATTAGTTGAGTAATTAGCATTTCAATTTTATCATAAATCCAGTTGCTCATTAAACGATTAATATTATGAATAACAGTCTTTTCACTCCAAATACTTAAATACCATATAAACTAACATCTATACACAGATTTTCATTAAAATCTTAGGAAGTTGAAAATCTGAGCAAAAAAAAAAAAAAAAAATGCATGGCTATAGCCTTGGATTTTTCTGGATTTTTTTTGGAGAAATTGATTTTCTTGAAATTTTCAGCATAGATACTTTTATATATGCTGAATACGTATCTGTGGTCAAAATATAAAAATTCGTATAATTAGTCGAATAATTAGCATTTCAATTTTATAATTAGTCCAGGTGCTAATTAAACGGTTAATATTATGAATAAGAGTCTTTTGACTCAAAATACTTAAATACCATATGAAATAACGTCTATACACCGATTTTCATTAAAATCTGAGGAAGTTCAAAATTTGAGGAAAAAAAATACAAGGCTATAGCCTTGGATTTTTCTGGATTTTTTTGGAAAAATAGATTTTCTTGAAATTTTCAGCATAGATACTTTTGTGTATGCTGAATACGTGTCTGTGGTGAAAATCTAAAAATTCGTATAATTAGTCGAGTAATTAGCATTTCAATTTTATCATAATAAGTCCAGGTGCTCAATGATTAAACGATTGATATTAAGAATAACAGTCTTTTGACCCCAAATACTTAAATACCATATAAACTAATATCTATACACAGATTTTCATTAAAATCTGAGGAAGTTGAAAATCTGAGCAAAAAAAATACAAGGCTATAGCCTTGGATTTTTCCTGATTTTTTTGAAAAAATAGATTTTCTTGAAATTTTCAGCAAAAGTACTTCTATGTATGCTGAATACGTGTCTGTGGTGAAAATCTAAAAATTCGTATAATTAGTTGAGTAATTAGCATTTCAATTTTATCATAAATCCAGTTGCTCATTAAACGATTAATATTATGAATAACAGTCTTTTCACTCCAAATACTTAAATACCATATAAACTAACATCTATACACAGATTTTCATTAAAATCTTAGGAAGTTGAAAATCTGAGCAAAAAAAAAAAAAAAAAATGCATGGCTATAGCCTTGGATTTTTCTGGATTTTTTTTGGAGAAATTGATTTTCTTGAAATTTTCAGCATAGATACTTTTATATATGCTGAATACGTATCTGTGGTCAAAATATAAAAATTCGTATAATTAGTCGAATAATTAGCATTTCAATTTTATAATTAGTCCAGGTGCTAATTAAACGGTTAATATTATGAATAAGAGTCTTTTGACTCAAAATACTTAAATACCATATGAAATAACGTCTATACACCGATTTTCATTAAAATCTGAGGAAGTTCAAAATTTGAGGAAAAAAAATACAAGGCTATAGCCTTGGATTTTTCTGGATTTTTTTGGAAAAATAGATTTTCTTGAAATTCTCAGCATAGATACTTTTGTGTATGCTGAATACGTGTCTGTGGTGAAAATCTAAAAATTCGTATAATTAGTCGAGTAATTAGCATTTCAATTTTATCATAATAAGTCCAGGTGCTCAATGATTAAACGATTGATATTAAGAATAACAGTCTTTTGACCCCAAATACTTAAATACCATATAAACTAATATCTATACACAGATTTTCATTAAAATCTGAGGAAGTTGAAAATCTGAGCAAAAAAAATACAAGGCTATAGCCTTGGATTTTTCCTGATTTTTTTGAAAAAATAGATTTTCTTGAAATTTTCAGCAAAAGTACTTCTATGTATGCTGAATACGTGTCTGTGGTGAAAATCTAAAAATTCGTATAATTAGTTGAGTAATTAGCATTTCAATTTTATCATAAGTCCAGGTGCTCAATGATTAAACGATTAATATTATGAATAACAGTCTTTTCACTCTAAATACCTAAATACCATATAAACTAACATCTATATACAGTTTTCATTAAAATCCAAGGAAGTTGAAAATCTGAGCAAAAAAAAAAAAAAGAAAATGCAAGGCTATATATATAGCCTTGGATTTTTCCTGATTTTTTTGAAAAAATAGATTTTCTTGAAATTTTCAGCAAAGATACTTTTATGTATGCTGAATACGTGTCTGTGGTGAAAATCAAAAAATTCGTATAATTAGTCGAGCAATTAGCATTTCAATTTTATCAAAATTATTCCAGGTGCTCATTAAACGATCAATATTTTGAATAACAGTCTTTTCACTCCAAATACTTAAATACCATATAAACTAACATCTATACACAGATTTTCATTAAAATCTGAGGAAGTTGAAAATCTGAGCAAAAAAAAAAAAAAAAAATGCATGGCTATAGCCTTGGATTTTTCTGGATTCTTTTTGGAGAAATTGATTTTCTTGAAATTTTCAGCATAGATACTTTTATATATGCTGAATACGTATCTGTGGTCAAAATATTAAAATTCGTATAATTAGTCGAATAATTAGCATTTCAATTTTATAATTAGTCCAGGTGCTAATTAAACGGTTAATATTATGAATAAGAGTCTTTTGACTCAAAATACTTAAATACCATATGAAATAACGTCTATACACCGATTTTCATTAAGATCTGAGGAAGTTCAAAATTTGAGGAAAAAAAATACAAGGCTATAGCCTTGGATTTTTCTGGATTTTTTTTGGAAAAATAGATTTTCTTGAAATTTTCAGCATAGATACTTTTGTGTATGCTGAATACGTGTCTGTGGTGAAAATCTAAAAATTCGTATAATTAGTCGAGTAATTAGCATTTCAATTTTATCATAATAAGTCCAGGTGCTCAATGATTAAACGATTGATATTAAGAATAACAGTCTTTTGACCCCAAATACTTAAATACCATATAAACTAATATCTATACACAGATTTTCATTAAAATCTGAGGAAGTTGAAAATCTGAGCAAAAAAAATACAAGGCTATAGCCTTGGATTTTTCCTGATTTTTTTGAAAAAATAGATTTTCTTGAAATTTTCAGCAAAAGTACTTCTATGTATGCTGAATACGTGTCTGTGGTGAAAATCTAAAAATTCGTATAATTAGTTGAGTAATTAGCATTTCAATTTTATCATAAATCCAGTTGCTCATTAAACGATTAATGTTATGAATAACAGTCTTTTCACTCCAAATACTTAAATACCATATAAACTAACATCTATACACAGATTTTCATTAAAATCTTAGGAAGTTGAAAATCTGAGCAAAAAAAAAAAAAAAATGCATGGCTATAGCCTTGGATTTTTCTGGATTTTTTTTTGGAGAAATTGATTTTCTTGAAATTTTCAGCATAGATACTTTTATATATGCTGAATACGTATCTGTGGTCAAAATATAAAAATTATTATAATTAGTCGAATAATTAGCATTTCAATTTTATAATTAGTCCAGGTGCTAATTAAACGGTTAATATTATGAATAAGAGTCTTTTGACTCAAAATACTTAAATACCATATGAAATAACGTCTATACACCGATTTTCATTAAAATCTGAGGAAGTTCAAAATTTGAGGAAAAAAAATACAAGGCTATAGCCTTGGATTTTTCTGGATTTTTTTTGGAAAAATAGATTTTCTTGAAATTTTCAGCATAGATACTTTTGTGTATGCTGAATACGTGTCTGTGGTGAAAATCTAAAAATTCGTATAATTAGTCGAGTAATTAGCATTTCAATTTTATCATAATAAGTCCAGGTGCTCAATGATTAAACGATTGATATTAAGAATAACAGTCTTTTGACCCCAAATTCTTAAATACCATATAAACTAATATCTATACACAGATTTTCATTAAAATCTGAGGAAGTTGAAAATCTGAGCAAAAAAAATACAAGGCTATATATAGCCTTGGATTTTTCCTGATTTTTTTGAAAAAGTAGATTTTCTTGAAATTTTCAGCAAAAGTACTTCTATGTATGCTGAATACGTGTCTGTGGTGAAAATCTAAAAATTCGTATAATTAGTTGAGTAATTAGCATTTCAATTTTATCATAAATCCAGTTGCTCATTAAACGATTAATATTATGAATAACAGTCTTTTCACTCCAAATACTTAAATACCATATAAACTAACATCTATACACAGATTTTCATTAAAATCTTAGGAAGTTGAAAATCTGAGCAAAAAAAAAAAAAAAAAATGCATGGCTATAGCCTTGGATTTTTCTGGATTTTTTTTGGAGAAATTGATTTTCTTGAAATTTTCAGCATAGATACTTTTATATATGCTGAATACGTATCTGTGGTCAAAATATAAAAATTCGTATAATTAGTCGAATAATTAGCATTTCAATTTTATAATTAGTCCAGGTGCTAATTAAACGGTTAATATTATGAATAAGAGTCTTTTGACTCAAAATACTTAAATACCATATGAAATAACGTCTATACACCGATTTTCATTAAAATCTGAGGAAGTTCAAAATTTGAGGAAAAAAAATACAAGGCTATAGCCTTGGATTTTTCTGGATTTTTTTGGAAAAATAGATTTTCTTGAAATTTTCAGCATAGATACTTTTGTGTATGCTGAATACGTGTCTGTGGTGAAAATCTAAAAATTCGTATAATTAGTCGAGTAATTAGCATTTCAATTTTATCATAATAAGTCCAGGTGCTCAATGATTAAACGATTGATATTAAGAATAACAGTCTTTTGACCCCAAATACTTAAATACCATATAAACTAATATCTATACACAGATTTTCATTAAAATCTGAGGAAGTTGAAAATCTGAGCAAAAAAAATACAAGGCTATAGCCTTGGATTTTTCCTGATTTTTTTGAAAAAATAGATTTTCTTGAAATTTTCAGCAAAAGTACTTCTATGTATGCTGAATACGTGTCTGTGGTGAAAATCTAAAAATTCGTATAATTAGTTGAGTAATTAGCATTTCAATTTTATCATAAATCCAGTTGCTCATTAAACGATTAATATTATGAATAACAGTCTTTTCACTCCAAATACTTAAATACCATATAAACTAACATCTATACACAGATTTCATTAAAATCTTAGGAAGTTGAAAATCTGAGCAAAAAAAATGCAAGGCTATAGCCTTGGATTTTTCCTAATTTTTTTTAAGAAAAATAGATTTTCATGAAATTTTCAGCATAGATACTTTTATGTATGCTGAATACGCATCTGTTGTCAAAATCTAAAAATTCGTATAATTTGTCGAGTAATTTGCATTTGAATTTTATAATGAGTCCAGGTGCTAATTAAACGATTAATATTATGAATAACAGTCTTTTCACTTCAAATACTTAAATACCATATAAAATGACGTCTATTCACAGATTTTCATGAAAATCTGAGTAAGTTCAAAATTTGAGCAAAAAAGAAATGCAAGGCTAAATCCTTGGATTTTTCTCTATATATTTGGAAAAATAGATTTTCTTGAAATTTTCAACATAGATAGTATTATGTATGCTGAATATGAATCTATGATCAAAATCGATAAATTCGTATAATTAGTCGAGTAATGGGCATTTAAATTTCATCATGATTAGTGGAGGTGCTAATTAAACGGTGAATATTTTGAATTGCAGTCTTTTGACTCCAAATATCTAAATACCATATAAAGTAACATCTATACACAGATTTTCATTAAAATCTGAGGAAGTTGGGAATTTGAGTGAAAAATAATGCAAGGATCTAGCCTCGGATTTTTCTCGATATTTTTGGAGAAATAGATTTTCTTAATTTTCAGCATAGATAGTTTTATGTATGCTGAATACGAATCTATGATCAAAATCAATAAATTCGTAAAATCAGTCGAGTAATGGGCATTTAAATTTTATCATGATTAGTGCAGGTGCAAATTAAACGGTCAATATTATGAATTACAGTCTTTTGACTCCAAATACTTAAATACCATATAAAGTAACGTCTATACACAGATTTTCATTAAACTCTGAGGAAGTTGAAAATCTGAGCAAAAAAAAATGCCTTGGATTTTTCGTGATTTTTTTGAAAAAATAGATTTTCTTGAAATTTTCAGCATAGATACTTTTATGTATGCTGAATACGTATCTGTGGTGAAAATCTAAAATTTCGTATAATTAGTCGAGTAATTAGCATTTCAATTTTATCATAATAAGTCCAGGTGCTCAATGATTAAACAATTGATATTATGAATAACAGTCTTTTCACTCCAAATACTTAAATACCATATAAACTAACATCTATGCACAGATTTGCATTAACATCTGAGGAAGTTGAAAATCTGAGGAAAAAAAATGCAAGGCTGTAGCCTTGGATTTTTCCTGATTTTTTTGAAAAAATAGGTTTTCTTGAAATTTTCAACAAAGATACTTTTATGTATGCTGAATACATGTCTGTGGTGAAAATCTCAAAATTCGTATAATTAATCGAGTAATTAGCATTTCAATTTTATCATAAGTCCAGGTGCTCATTAAATGATTAATATTATGAATAACAGTCTTTTCACTCCAAAAACGTAAATACCATATAAACTAAAATCTATACACAGATTTTCATTAAAATCTGAGGAAGCTGAAAATCTGAGCAAAAAAAAAAAAAAAAAAAATGCAAGGCTGTATCCTAGGATTTTTCCTGATTTTCTTGAAAAAATAGATTTTCTTGAAATTTTGAGCATATATACTTTTATGTATGCTGAATACGAGTCTATGATCATAATCGATAGATTCGTATAATTAGTCGAGTAATGGGCATTTAAATTTTATGATTAGCCCAGGTGCTAAGTAAACGATTAATATTATGAATTACAGTCTTTTGACTCCAAATACTTAAATACCATATAAAAAAAAACATCTATACTCAGATTTTCATTAGAATCTGAGGAAGTTGAAAATCTGAGGAAAAAAGAAAAGAAATGATTTTTCCTGATTTTTTGAAAAATAGATTTTCTTGAAATTTTGAGCATAGATAATTTTATGTATGCTGAATACGAGTTTGTGGTGAAAAACTAAAAATTCCCATAATTAGTCGAGTAATTAGCATTTCAATTTTATAATAAGTCCAGGTGCTCATTAAACGATTAATATTGTGAATAATAGTTTTTTCACTCCAAATACTTAAATACCATATAAACTAACATCTCTACACAGATTTTCACTAAAATCTGAGGAAGTTGAAAATCTGAGAAAAGATTTTTCTTGATTTTTTTGGAAAAATAGATTTTCTTGAAATTTTCAGCATAGATACTTTTATTTATGCTGAATACGTATCTGTGGTCAAAATATAAAAATTCGTATAATTAGTCGAGTAATTAGCATTTTAATTTTATAATAAGTCCGGGTGCTCAATGATTAAACGATTGATATTATGAATAACAGTCTTTTCACTCCAAATACTTAAATACCATATAAACTAACATCTATACACAGATTTTCATTAAAATCTGAGGAAGTTGAAAATTTGAGCAAAAAAAATGTAAGGCCGTGGATTTTTCTCGATTTTTATGGAGAAATAGATTTTCCTGAAATTCTCAGCATAGATACTTTTATGTATGCTGAATGCGAATCTGTGATCAAAATCGATAAATGCGTATAATTAGTCGAGTAATGGGCATTTAAATTTTATCATGATTAGTGCAAGTGCTAATTAAACTGTTAGTATTATGATTTACAGTCTTTTGACTCCATATACTTAAATACCATATAAAATAATATCTATACACAGATTTTCATTAAAATCTGAGGAAGTTGAAAATTTGAGCAAAAAAAATGCAAGGCCTAGGATTTTTCATTTTTTTTTTTTTTTTGAAAAAATGTGTTTTCTTGAAATTTTCAGCATAGATACTTTTATGTATACTGAATACGAATCTGTGATCAAAATCGAAAAATTCGTATAATTAGTCGAGTAATTAGCATTTAAATTTTATAATTAGTGCAGATGTTAATTAAATGATTAATATTTTGAATTACTGTCTTTTGACTCCATATACTTAAATACCATATAAAATTACATCTATACACAGATTTTCATTAAAATCTGTGGAAGTTGAATATTTGAGCAAAATAAAAAATGCAAGGCTATAGCCTAATATTTTTCTTGATCTTTTTCAAGCGATAGATTTTCTAGAAATTTTCAGCATAGATACTTCTTCTTTTTGTATGCTGAATACGAATCTGTGGTCAAAATATAAAAATTCGTATAATTAGTCGAGTAATTAGCATTTAAATTTTATCATAATTAGTGCAGGTGCTAATTAAATGATTAATATTATGAATTACAGTCTTTTCACTCCATATACTTAAATACTATATAAAATAACATCTATACACAGATTTTCATTAAAATCTGAGGAAGTTGAAAATCTGAGCAAAAAAATGCAAGGCCTTGGATATTTCCTGATTTTTTATGAAAAAATAGATTTTCTTGAAATTTTCAGCATAGATACTTGTATGTATACTGAATACGCATCTGTGGTCAAAATGTAAAAATTCGTATAATTAGTCGAGTAATTAGCATTTCAATTTTATCATAATTAGTCCAGGTGCTAATTAAACGATTAATATTATGAATAACAGTCTTTTCACTCTAAATACTTAAATACCATATAAAATAACGTTTATACACAGATTTTCATTAGAATCTGAGGAAGTTGAAAATTTGAGCAAAAAAAAATGCAAAGCTATGTATAGCCTTGGATTTTTCTCGATATTTTTGGAAAAATAGATTTTCTTGAAATTCTCAGCATAGATAGTTTTATGTATGCTGAATATGAGTCTATGAAGAAAATCGATAAATTCGTATAATTAGTCGAGTAATGGGCATTTGAATTAATCCCCCTATGTGTATGTGCACATTAAGTATGATTGTTTTGTTGTCACAGAGGATTTTGAAATATATGAATGATTCCCTGCATTGGGTGTACATGTCTCAGTAACTATTATTCTGTATACTGCAGCTGAGTCATATATGTTATAAAGTCTTGCATTACTTACCTCATTTTCAAGGTGAAATATGCAGCCAATAATGCTTGTAGTGCCATCTTATGCATTGTTACTGGACACAACAGCATAATTTTTTTTTCCATGTATTGGTTAGAGTGTTTGGAGATGTCAAGGAAGCCTTATGAGATTTGTACCCTCATGTTAATTTTATGTTAAGTTGTGACACTCTTACAGGAAAATATATATTAGTGTGAAATTCCCTATGGATTATATAATTGTTGGTGACAAAAGTACTTCCGAAAAACCTTGTGTGCTTGACAGTACACCTAGACATGCAGCACTCACAAAGTGTTTCACTGCGTTGAGTTGTATTATGATTAAGTGGAACATATTTCTAAATGATAATATTCTACTTAATCATTATGATAGATATAGCAATTGTAGAATTTTTGTGACCCCTCATACAGAGTGTACATTGGATATTAAAACTGCCATAGTGAAAGGGTTAATGAGTCTATAGTCATACTGAAGATCATGTAGTACTTGGGAAGCCAATTAGCCACCTGTTTAATAAGATAGGATGTCTTTATTGTCAAATTGCTTACATGGTACAGAATTAGATTCTTTATGGCTCAATTCAAGGTTAAAAAGTTTAAGAATTATCTAATAAAAAATTATCCCTGAGGTAGAGGAGAAAGAATTCTACCTCCATGTTCCCTGCGTATTGTACATGGCGACTAAAAGAGAAGGGAGCAGGAGACTGGAAATCCTTCCCTCCAGTTTTTACTTTTCCAAAAGAAGGAACAGAGAAGGGGGCCAAATAAGGATTTTCTCTCTCTGGCTCAGTCCCCTGTTCTTAATGCTACTACACTAATGTGGGAAATGGTGAATATGTATGAAAAAAAGATAATAATAAAAATTATAAGATAGCACAAAAGTACCACATAAAGTATCACATAATCATCTATTGCACTCAGAAGCTATATCACAGAGGACTTGCAGCTTCTTTAGATGGTCCAACATTAGAATGCTTTTTGGCACAAATGATTTCCTGAATCTATTGGTGTGCTGTATAGGTAGAGATAGTCTTCTTCCTGACCTTGAAGATGGGTTGCATCTTGCATGATCTTCTCCTCCTGCTTCATTGCACATTTCTGATACAGCATATCTAATGTTTTAGTGTTTGTACCCAACTTCCAAGCTTTCTAAACTATTTTCTCAAATTTATTTTTATCTTTACTGATTAGCTTGTCATACAGATGGTAATTTGAAGACATAAAATTGATTCTGTAGTTGACCCCAGCCAGAAGTTAGGTGCTATGATTTTTTTTTTACATATTTGCCATTTCCTGTGTTAGCAAGGTAGCATCAAGAACAGAGAACTGAGCCTTTGAGGGAAAATCCTCATATGGCCCCCTTTTCTGTTCCTTCTTTTGGAAAAGTAAAAACTGTAGGGAAGGATTTCAAGTGCCCATTCCCAACCCTTTTTGATGCCTTCTACGACACACAAGGGATATGTGGGAAGTATTCTTTCTCCCCTATCCTCAGGGATAAGGTGTTGTGATATCTACACAAATATTTCTTTATTGCTGCAAGTATCCCTTTTCAAAACTTTTTCATTATTTTTCCCTTTTTTATTAATTTTATGAGCCCTTTCTTCATTTTTCATTCAGAGTTTGACTTTTTGGAGGACTTTTTCTGTAAGTGAATCCTTTGTCACCAAAAATTAAAAATTGTCCCTTAAGAGATTTTCAGATAGTTTTAACAGGATGATTTATATGTTTCAGACCGTATGATGGTAAATGGAGCAAGACAATGATTGGATATGGTCCAGAAGATAACCACTTTGTGTGTGAACTTACATATAATTATGGCGTTTCACATTATGAAATGGGTTTGTATGTCTTTTGCATGTTTTTATTTATCAGGGATATTCAAGCTTCATATTTTGGCCATTATCATGATTTAATGCAGTAATGATTTTTGGTTAGTGTTAGATTAAACAGTATTTACATTATGCTTCCTTTAGATATGTTGAAAATATGATGTTTGGTAATGTATGTCATTCAGTGGACAAAAAGAGCTTAATTGGGATGTAGCTACCACCCAGACTTTGGAATGTTGAAGCTGTGCCTAGAACCATCATACGTATTGCATGACAAAATTGATGGCTCTGCTCTCGTTAGAATAAAGCTTTTTGTCGAGATTACTTGGACATACCCTACAGATCTTCACATATTCAGCATTGACTCAGGGAGTACTCAAAATTTTCTGCCTTTTGGGACATAACTTCATTGAATGTGGGCTATGTAAGTGCGAATACGAAAAATGAAAGGACTGATGTGTTGTTTTTCCATGGAAGATAATTATATGAAAGATAATTATATGATGTGTGTGCTGTTTCTTTGCACAAGCAGAATGGCTTGGCACAAGCAAGCTGTACTCAGAATAGTTTTGGTACTTCTTACCTCTATTTCCTACCATGTTTCCAGGGTGTGATAGTAATGCTTTTAAGATGGTTCAAAGAATTCTTCATGTTGATTTGGATGTTGATTATTATAGATCCTGTTCGCAAGGAATTGGAGCTAGCAGTGTAAATACATGTGAATGAGAAAATGAACATAGGCAAAGAAAGAGTAGAAGCATGAGAAAGTACAAAAACTGACCTAAGGACAAGCACAGACGTAAAAGGAAGGAAAAGTGATAAAAGTTAGATGTAGGATAATTGTTCATTTAGAGGACGGAATAGAGTTTGAGTGTATGTTTGGAGTACTTAGTCAAGCTTCATTTTGAATAAAGTATCACAAATGAAATTACCTGGAAAGGACGTTGCATAGAGCCCTTTCATCATAGTGCTGCTGTAGATGATCAAGACCAGCCAGTCTTCTGCATATTGTAACTTTCATTTCTTCATGTTTACGTTGATCACTATAAGTGGATTCTGGTATATCCAGACATCTACACAAAACTCTATTAATTTTTTCTTGGATTATAGTTGATTGTTCAAGTTGAGTGTTGTTGGAATGAAGGTATCCCTCAAATTTTATCTAGGGTTGAATGGAAAGTGGTAATTATTAAAGATTGTGATATATTTAATGCTAATGAAAGTTTCTTTTCCATAGGTAATGACTTTTTGGGTATGTATATTGAGTCTTCAGAAGCTATAGACAGAGCAAAGGCAAATAGCTGGCCAGTCAAACAAGAGGGTGAACACAGTGTATTGGAAGCTCCAGGTGGTTACAAGTTCTTCATTGCCAACAAGCCCCAGCCTCAAGACAGAGGTGAGTGAAATTGATATTAGTATAAGTTGTATCTCTCTAATGCGGTGCTCTGTGGTGCATCAACTCCCATGGTATGGCACGTTTTGAATCTGCTGCCATTAGTTTAAGGATCTGTCACCAGGGTGGCACTGTTAGTGGTGCTAAGGTTCCAAAATCTGTTTATACTGTGGCCAAGCTAATTGACAGTCATGTTACTTTCTTATACAGGTACACCACTGATTTTCCAGCACTCTTAGTTGCCAGACCAACTGTGGTCATGTAATGATAATTCATCAACACACCTCTAACCAACTACTTATACATCTCCATGTGTCTAAAGTATACCATGGACTGCTTGAAATTTGAATTAAACAAATATCAAATGTTTGAGCACCCTAAGATGGTAAGTCTGTCCTCAGATTGTTTGAATCCTGTGGGGTCTTCTTCATATTTTGTTGTTAGTGTTTTCCTAGGTGTGCTTCACCAGAATAATGCAATTTCGTCTGCATTATACACCTGCTCTCAACTGAGGTGCTTGTCAGCTATGAGTTTTGCAAGTTCTACTACTTGTTACAAAGATGTGACAAAGTTTGTAGATGAACTTCCACAGTTAGTGGCAGTGGAAAACTTAGCCCCAGAAAAAGGCCAATGAATCTTCCCTGTGTCGGTGTCGTATTCCACAGAAACCCTTGCCCAGGTTATTGAGGAGTCTCCATCTGGGGAAACTTCTGATGTAAACTGATGTAACAATAAAAACCTTGTTTGAAAGATTTAATGATTGTATTGATTTGTATAGTAAGCTTTGTTCTGTGTTTGATAAAACAACAATATTTATGTGGAATGAGCTGGCTAGATTAGGGGTTGGAAATATGTTTATATAGGGGTTCCCATAAGGGTAAGTTTCTGTGTTCCAGCATTTTCTGTGGTTTAGTAATGGCCAGGTCCCAGTGTTGCTAGATGAAAGAGGTTCAACCTGTAGACTAATTAGGAAATTGATAGTATAAAGTGTTCGTCATTTTAAAATGATGATGCATTGAAAGCTGGTACATGTTATGTATTGATGCAGACTAGTAGGTGTTGAATATTGGACCATCCATGTCCATTTTTCCCACAGATTACATTGGAAATGTATAATGATTAAGCATATTGTTTATACTGTGATACATAACGGGAATTTAGATTTTGTTGCTGCTGCTGGAAGTTTTTCATATTTTGGAAAATGGGTTTTTGTGTAGTGGTAGTCTTTAGTCTTTAAACTTGTGGAGACCTTATATACTGGGGGCAACTTTTCATAACTTCTGCTCCATCCTTGATCACTATTATTTCACAGGACCAGCAAACAGTAGTCTCACTGTATCACCTATCAGTTCTTTGAGATACATATTTTAGTTTTGGCCTTATGTACTGTATGAATAGCTTGCTAGGTATTTTTTTTTCATTTATATTTACTTGAAAGTTGTAATGATATATGCCAACAGACAGTTTTTCTCCTTAGTGATTCTCATAATGTGGGAATCTTGCAACAGGTTAGGGATGATGTCTAATGCCAGGCCCCTCTGATACACACAATCTTGAAGATTACTTCCTGGTGGGTAATATTTCATGTTGAGGCTGTTTTTCAACTTTGTCCCAACCAATTTCATTACTTACATTTGTTAAGGTTGAATATCATTAACCATGTTTCGGACTAACTTTGGAGTCTTAAGTCCCCTTGTAAGCTGATGCAATCCTCCTCACTTTTCATGACTTTTGCATCATATTCAGACATATTTCAAGCAGGCCATTATTATAGATCAAGAAGAGTAATTGTCCTATAACTGAACCCAGTGGCACTCCAGTGGTCACCTCAACCCATTTGGAAAAGGCTATTTTGACATGCATTCTTTGTTCCCTCTCACCAAGATGATCTTCTGTCCAATAAAGGAATTTTTCCCTAATTCCTGCTTGGTGATTCAGCTCCATGATTAGCCTCCTATGTGGTATAGTATCAAATGCCTTGTGGTAGCTAAGATACAAACAGTCCACCCAGCCTCTCTTTTTGTCCAGGACAAAACTCACTATCTGTATATCAGTCTGTATCTCTAATGCTTGTTCCCTTCCGGAACTCCCTTAAAGGGATGGCGATGGCAAAAGTCTCCATAGCTGGTGAACCCTAGTGCCACTGCATAGCTTTTAGTGCCTCACCCTTAACAAGCTACTGGTAAGAGGGGTAACTCTAGTGCAGGGTTTACAGAGGTTCTTACATACTTTTACTTAATATGGCTACCTAATGTTCCTGCCATATTGTCAAATCTACTGCTTCTACCCAATGTTCCTTCCTACTACTTCTACCTAATGCTCCTTTCTAATGTTCCTACCTCTTGCTTCTATCTATTGCTCGTACAATTTTGCCCTAAAGCAGGGCTAATGCATAGAACTCCATGCATGAAATCTAGTTAAAAAGAATGAGTTGAGTGATTTCAGTGTTGTCAAGAGTTATATGTGACAAGAAGATATTGTTTGTTTGTAGACAGAATGCAAGCAGTTCATATGTAGGTGAGGCAGAAAGAAAAGACAGCTATTTAGGTCGAGGGGCAACTTGACATTCACTGAAGTGCTGGCTGACTATGCAATTGTTGTTAGCCCTCCCTGTACTCAGGTGGGCAGTACCTGGTAATATACCTCTAAGGGCTGTGGCCGCATACCTTATACTGGCTACCTACTGCGCTCACTCTTTCACATCACAGTCATTAGTGAGACCAGACGCTAGTGCAGTTGCTGTTCCTGGTCTCCTTTCTTATAGATAGGTATAACATTTGCCCTTTTCTATTCCCTTGGTACTATGCCTTTTTCCAATGACATTTTGAACAGTAATTCAAGTGGTCTACCAAGCATATCTGCACGCCTCTGTAGCATATATGATGAAATTTCATCAGGTCCATGAGCCTTGCATGGGTCAAGTCCTTTAAATATTGTTAATATCTTTTCTAGATATCTGAATGATTTCTTAAACCTCCTCTCCATTCCATTTCACTGATGTTAGGGCTATAGTGTCTTCAACTGTGAAAACACTGTTGCACTTGCTATTCAGTTCCTCTCATATCCTTCCATCATCTTTTACAGTAATTTCCTCCGAATCCCTTATCCTTCGTAGCTGCTCTTTTACGGATTTTCAGCTGCCTTGTCTACATTGTTCTTTTCAAAGTATCTTTATTCCTCATTTTTTTATCCTTATGTACTTTTTCTGTGCTCTGTTATACCTTGCCAATGTTAGCCGGCTAGAGTGCCATTTATATTTTAGCTACTGCATGTCTTGAAGCTCCTTTGCAGTTTCATATCTTTTATTAAACCATTCCTTTCTCTTTCTTACCATTTGAGGCTTGAGGATCCCATCATTGTAGTTGGCTTATGACTGACTGTTTGAAGAAATTATCACACACTGCCGCCTCAGCTACCACCCAGGTTCAGTGTACAGCCATGAAATTGAGGTGTGAAACTCACGTAAATTTCTGTCAAGAGACATTACCAGGTTCACATAGATATCCATTTTGGAGGCGTTAAGGGGTTAAGATCATGATAAGAGTTCTTTACATGCTATTGATTTACAATGGTTGATTGGGAGAAATAGATGACTGCAGTTGCTGTTTTACAGAACTCAACATATTACAGTAGGTTGGATACTACGCTTTGTGAATAAGTGAGACTATGCTGTGTTTATGTAAGAATTTAGTGATTTTTTAATATTGGCATGTGTAATCTTTGTGAACTGGTAGACTTGTGTAGATAACCTGTGTTCATATCATCACCCGAACATGTCAATATTTTAATTTTGCCTTTATCATTAAATGTGTGAGCCTTTATTATTAAATGTTTGTTTTCCTTTTTCCTTCGCAAATTTTCTTTACAAAAATTTGATTGGCTTGTTTGATTTTTGTAAATTATAATATATATAGTATATGCTGATGCTGGGTATTTTTCTTGCAGATCCAGTACAGCAAGTAGTCTTGGCGAGCAGTAACTTAGAGAGATCAGTAAATTATTGGAGAGATTTAGCTGGGCTGACCATGTACAAGAAGACAGATAAAGCAGCTACCTTTGGGTTTGGTGACACTCAGGCAAAGCTGGTGCTGCAGGATATTGGTGAGTCATGTATTTAATGTAACCTTCATAGGGTATGTCTCTTTTATAGCATAAGCACCAATGAATAGTTTTCTTGAGTGCAAAAGTGATTATTATTACTTTTTGATTTACCATGAATAAACATGACCTCCCCAAGGGTTAGAAAGAATTTGTCTTCTCAGTTCCTTGTGTATCGTAAAAGGTGGTTGAAAAGGTAATGAGCTGTGGAGGCAGCCTTGGGATTAAACACCCATAGTGAAATA
Source organism: Panulirus ornatus (assembly GCF_036320965.1). Taxonomy (NCBI): domain Eukaryota; kingdom Metazoa; phylum Arthropoda; class Malacostraca; order Decapoda; family Palinuridae; genus Panulirus; species Panulirus ornatus. Next base: position 94,555,609 of record NC_092224.1, on the reverse strand, counting down.
ACGACTTCCACAGACCCACCTTCACCTTGAACCACTCTCCTTCCTCTCTGCCTATTTGCACATTTGCCTAACTCTTTTGATAAACACTAGGTCACAGCATCCAATATCTTTCATTCCATACCATATATTAATGCTCTACAGAGCATCTTTGTCAGTCCTCTTATGTGCTATCTCCAGAGCTATAAATGCTGCATACAAGTTCTTTTGTTTCTCATAAGTATTTCACTGATTTTTGAAAGCAGACACTTGATCCATGCATCATCTACCACTCCTATTTTTTTTAAATCAAGCACCTGAGCCACACATCCTTTACAACTCCTGAGGCCACATTGTTCTTCCTCAGTCTGAAGCTTTGTGCATTTTACCATCCTCTTGAATCACCATCCATCCATACACCGTAACAGTTACACTTAACAAACATACCTCTCTATTTTGAACACCCACCTTTGTTCCCTTTGCCTTTCTACAGTGATGCTGTACAGACATTCTGCTAATCCTGAGGCACCTCACTTTGATCTATACACACATTAGATATCCTAACTAATCAACAACACAGTCACCTTTCCTAAGAAATTCAATTGCAGTACTGTACCATCCATTGTATTTGTAACAGTTAGAATTTTTCAGACTTGTGCAGCTGTTTTTGTTTTATTCATATGTCTGGCTTATCACTTAATACACTGAGAAAGAAGTCAACTTCCTAACTTTATTTTCAGGTGAACCAGTGAATCATGCAAAGGCTTTTGGCCGTATTGCTTTTGCTGCTCCAGGTGCTGATTTGCCAGGTATTGAGAAAAAGATGAAAGAGGCCAACCAGACAATCATCACACCATACATTTCTCTTGATACACCTGGCAAAGCCACTGTGCAAGTTGTGATCTTGGCAGATCCTGTAAGTATTCTGTTCATAAGAATATGCGTGTGTGTGTGGGTGAAAGTTATTTTTTTGTTATTATTATTCTGAAGTGTGAGATGTCACTGTTTTGAGGGAAAGGAGAGAAACATGGAGAGTTAAAAAGAATTCTTTGTAGAGCACACAGTTGTATGCAAGTCTGCAACTGAAGACTTGCCTGCAGAGTTAAGATTGAAGGTCTAAGTGGGGAGAGAAATGTGCAGAGTCTGGATATTGTCATAAGAGAGTTGTTGATAATGTCATAGGGTGGCATTGAAAATGTTGATTCTCTGTTAGTTTTTATTATTTTGGGTAGAAAATTGGATGATTAAGATCAGAAGGATTTATACATTTTTACTTTGTCATATTTGTGCACTGTATCCTGTATTAGCAATGTAGTGCCAGGAACAGACGTGGAAAAGCCTTATTCATTCTTGCCCATTTTGTAGCTGTCATGTTTAATGCTTTGAAACTAGAGCCCCTGTCCACACCTAGGCCCCACAGACCTCTCTGTGGTTCCTCCAGATGCTTCATATACCTTGGTTTAGTCCACTGATAGCACGTTGCCATTGTATACTACATTGCTCCATATCACTTTGGTCTATGAAAATCTTTTATACTCCTGAGCACTCAAAATCTTTTTCACTCCTTTCCCTCTCCAATTTAGTCTCTTCATATTTTATCCTTAACTTATGACACCTATATCTTCTTTATCAACCTCTCCTCACTCCACTCCATATGTCCATACCATTTCAGCACAACCTCTTCAGCTTTCTCAACCTTACACCTGTTACCAAACCTCTCTCTTACCCCTTTATTATTTGCTCATCAAACAATCTTGCACCACATATTGACCTCATACATTTTGTTTCCTGAACATCCTCTGCACATATTCATTTATAGCCCATGTCTTGCATCCATACAACACTGTTGGGAGTATTATACCTAGGTAGTAGTTGATAGGCAGCCAACGACCAAGGAAGTATATTAACAGTCCTACTTGTCTGGGTATTGGGAGGGTTAGTGGCTGCTGCTTAGTGAGCCAGCACTCCAGTGGTTGTCAAGTTGCACTCCTCTAGCCCAGGTTGCTGTCTTTTCTTTCTGCCTCACTCACATGTGGACTACTGGCATTCTGACCACAACCTAATGGTCACTCCTTTTCTTGTCATACATAACACTTGACAGCACTTAATTCACTCTGCTCATTCTTCATAACTAGATTTTCCTGCAGTGAATACTATACACCAGTCGTACCTTTTGGCAAAATGGTAGGAGCAGTAGATAAAAGTAGTAGGTAGGAACATTTAGGCATGAGCATTAGGTAGAAATGTTAGTCAGAGCAATAGGTGTGAAAATTGTGCAGGAACTTTGGGTTGAAGTTGCCTTTTACCAGTGACCTGTTAAGTGTGAGGCACTAAAGGCTAAGAAGTGGCACTGGAACTCATTGGTTATGGAGATTCTACTGTCGAGGCCACCCTCTTTAGGGAGTCCAGTAGGGAACAGACATCAGAGATATAGATAGATAGGTAGACAGACAGGGACTACTGTATCTTCAAACGTACCTATTTTCACCCTCTCGGACAATGACTTCTCTTTCCACACATTCCTCAGTGCTGCAAGAACCTTTCTCCCCACCCATTCTAGGACACTTCTGCCTTCACATTTCTATTTGCTCCCATGTCCACTCCCAGATATCTGAAACACTTCACCTCTTCCAAAACTTCCTTTATTTACAGTTACATTCCAGCTTATCTGTTGCTTAGCATTTAAACTCACCCCCCATCTAATCTGTCTCTTTGCACTGCTAAGCCTAATGGTTGGTAGTAAATGGTAGGCAGGCAACGATCAGGGAGTTATATTACCAGTACTACCCGCCTGGGTATCAGCACTTAATTGGCTGTCAAGTTGCACTTCTCTGACCCAAGTCGCTGTCTTTTGTTTTTGCCTCACCTACACGTGGACTACTGCCAATCTCTCCACAAACATACAGTATATCTCTCCCTGTCACACATAACACTTGACAACACTTAACTCATACAGCTCTTTCTTAGTAACTCTAGATTTTCCCATGTGAGTGCTGTGTGCAAGCCCTGCCTTTGGGCAAAATGGTAGAAGCAATAGATTAGAAGTATTATGTAGACTCTCCTTCTGCCAGTGGCCTTTTAATGGTGAGGCCCTAAAGGCAAAGAAGCAGCATTGGAGTTCACCAGTTATGGAGACTCTATTGCCGTGGCTACCCTATTGAGGGAGTTCCTGAAAGGAACAGGCATCAGAGACATAGATAGAAGCCTAATAACCTTGCTTTTATTCATATTTACTCTCAACTTTCTTTCATACACATTTCCAAACTCAGACAGCATCTGCAGTATTGCACCTGATTCTGCCACCAATGCCGTGTAATAAGCAAAGAACAACAGACTTCCTTTCCAGGCCCCCATCATGTCTGACAGACTGAACTTGTCCTTCTCTCCAAGACCCTTGTATTTACCTCCCCTACCACCCGATTCATCAGCAAATTCAACAGTCGTGGTCACATCACACATCCCTGTTGCAGACTCGCCTTCACCTGCTACTAGCAGCTTTCTTCCCTCACGTTATATTCGTAAGATTTTCCACAAGGTGTATCTATCAATTTTTATAAGATTTAAGCAAACTTTTTCTTTTACATTGGACAAAAGTCCACATCAAGGCTGTGCCTTAACTGAAATATGGAGAGGCATTTCCCTCTTTTTAAACCAGGTATTCTCAGTCACTTATCCTTTTTCAGAACTTATCTCATTGTTCCTGTCTACCTTACTAAGTGCACTGTGTTGCCCATTTATACCCTCACCTGCCACATTAATTGCTCTCACTTTTAAATCACCCATCACCCATCATTTGAAGGATTGTTATATAGGGTATTCTGTCTTGACCCTGCTAGCAGAAAGGAGGAATGGATTTATGATTTAGATTATTTGTTGTGATGATGTGTTGGATATTGATTTTGTAGTAGGAAAAAATGTAATTCCAGTAAAGTATATAAATTCTTCTTCAACAGGATGGCCATGAAATTTGTTTTGTGGGAGAAGAAGGATTCCATGAACTGTCTCAAGTGGACCCAAAGGGCAATGAGCTACTGAATGAAGGCATAGAGAAGGATAAGTCAGATGAATGGTTTGCTAAAAAAGGTGGAAAGGCATCAGCCTAAGAATATCTTTTAGTTGAAATTTAATGATATAACAAGTATCTTTTTCAAGCATACTGTTACTTATCATTCTGTATACTGAGTAAGTATTAAGCTATTTTCACATCTAGAAAAGAATATGTTCACTTTTAATTTTGTCTTTTATATACATTGCTGCATACAAAATTGTCTTTTTGTGCAGATATACCTCACTGTACATCCTCGATGTGTTTTTGGAAGTTCTGACTTAAGGAGGAAAGACTTATAGTGAACAAAATGAAGCTCTGTAGGTTCCTGTGGAACATAGGGATACTTCTGCATTCCTTGGGGACATTTCTGGTTATAATATTTACATTGGGATGGGAATGAAATGGTAAAGAAGCTTGTAAGATTTATGAGAGTACTAAATGATTTTAAACTTCAACCTGTAGTATAGGTGAAAGGGCAGGCATGGTGGAGTCATGCTTATGAAGGGTCATGACTTCCTGAATCTTCATCTTGAGGTTTTCTCTTAACAAATCCAAGTTGATTGAATAGATTTCCTCATTTTCTTCTTATGTACAGTTTGCACTAAAAGTTAGATCATGAGCTGAAAATATAGAAATTTATTTAGTGGCCTAGAAAAGTACAATTAACACTTACCAATATAGTAAATACTCTGTTGCATTCCCTTTCCCCTTGATGCAGTCTTCTTACCTGTTGGGAATGCTTTCAGCAAGATTCTTGTGTAGTTTTTGGGAAAACTACCCCAATTTTGCTTCAAGTAGTCATGGCCAGGTAAATTTGCATTCTTTTGCTTGATTCATAAAAGTCCCAGATGTTAATTTTGGTCTTCCAGACTTGGGATGAGGAGCTGTAATATGGAATCTCTTGATTCAGTAAACTACTACATCAACCTTTGGACGCTTTCCTGGCAGATACCTGCTTGCTCAGCAGTATATTTTAAGTTATGCTTTCCTTTATATAAAACTATCACTGCTGCAATGTCTTTTGTTGTAACTGTTATGGGCATAATGATGGCACAAGAGCTAGGTAATTACTGACAAATATGAAAAAAATACCCATCATGTGGAAACAGACAAAACGGACAGTAGCCTCGTGGTTGCTAGACACAGACTGATGGTTATGACCCATTATCACATTATTGCTAAATGTATGAATAGTGCTTTTGATGCACAGCTTAACATATTATACTTGCCACTGTCTCAGTAAGAGACATGACAAGATTTCTGCAATAAGTTGAGGCAACAGCCCTCTCTTACCTAAACTTTTGGCACAGACTGTATTTTGTGGGTTTTGTTGGAGTGATGTAAAGTGGGGTATATCTGTATATGTAAAAGCTGTATTTATTTGATGCTGAATATTATATTGTTTAGGATTTTTTCACAATCTTTCAGTATGTGTGCTATGGAGCAGCATCTTATTGTTTCAGGAATGTAGCATTATTTGAAAGCCACAGTAAAAGCCTTGGCAGCTGTTTTGATTGACCTATGAAATCATTTTCATGATGTTAACATAACAAAGATCAAGAAAGCACATGTATCCCAAGTGAACCTTGGAAGATACATAAGTAAGCAAGATTCCTTACAACTGGTTCGTGCAGTTGTTCTAAGTGGTGCTGAAAACCTTTTGTTTTTCCTTTTTTTAGATATCATGAATCACTTATACATTTCTCTACAGTGTATGTAGTTTATCAACAGCTCACATATGATTCTGAATACATCCAGGCAGGAGCCATGAATTACTTGGAAGTTGAGATTAGTTATGATTCATCTTATAGAAGAGTGCTGCATTGAAGTAGGTCCTGCATGTGCTGATGAGTTTATTCGTTTTCAGGATTTAATTTGAATATGAACTTCGAAAATATTTTGAGTTATGTAGTTAAATGAAAACTTGTTGCATGTTCAAAATGGACATAGATTGCTCAAGATAATTTCAGCCCTGGTTGCACCAAACTATTCCTGTGGGTTTTGTTTCTGTTCCAACTGCTTACAGCTTGCATCAGTCAGAATTAATTTATGAGTTGTAAGCATTAGAAAACCAATAAGTATTTCTTTGAAATTTAGGGCAAGTTAGTTTACAGCAAGATTTTGCATAGGACTATGTACATGGAACTAAAGCCTTTTGCAGGTGGTTGAATTCAAAACTTTATTTCTTGGCAGTAATTTACTTATTGCATGATTCTGTTGCTATAAGATTTTCCTTGAGATTGATTTTTAACTACCTAATTGTAGTGATGAAATTGATATTTGAATATTATTTTTTCTCTGAAATATAGTACCTTGCTACAAGACAATACATGGGATTGCACCACTGGTTTCTTTTTCAGTTTCAGCCACGTAGTGTCAGTTAATGACAAAAAAATATGCTTGGTTGTGATTTTGAAATGCCATTCCTTTGAATGTTACTCTATTAATTTTGGTTGTGGTATCTTACCACAAGATGTAATATGAAGATTTGTAGCTGCCATAGCCTCCAACTAATTGCATTAATAAATGATAGAAGGAAAATGAACAGATTGATTTAGTTGATTTCAAAACTATAACTGGTAAAATGTTTGTGATATAAACAAGTGCTTGATTAATTTTGGACAAAAACCTAGGTGTGTTTTGAAGTAATCATATTTTCTTTTTACCCAGTGACTTGAATTGATTAGGAGTTAAAACATTTTAGAACAATTATGATGAAAGAAGTGTATGTATGAAACATTCTCTTTGTATTTTGATGTTTTCCAAACGCTAGTAAAAATTAGAATGTTTTCAGAATTTAAGTTGTTTAAGAGAATTTAGCAATTAAGAAAGTGAGCACTGGTTTGTGTTCTTTTATAGTACAGTACTTATCAAGCTATTTATATTTATTCATCTTACTTGTTTGTATATTTCAAGATAAATGGTTCAAATGTATGGGAAGATTGAAGAAATCATTCTTTGACATCAGTGTGACTCGGGAGATGATTTTTAGGAATATAATGCTTAAGTGATGTAAAGCAGTAACATTTATAAAGTAAAGTATTGTCATTGAAGTTTGTTTTCTCATTATATTACTTGTTTTTGAATATGTTTGACTTTGAATGTATATTGCATGGAGGCTGATAGTAATGACTTTTATGTTAGGAGAACAGTGTTAAGAGATTTTTACAAGGGAGTTTTCTTTGCACAAATAAGGTTGAATCAAATTAGTGTGGTACTGGAATAGAAATTAGTATTGGTGTAATCTCCTTAAGCTGGCCCATTGGTACTGGAAACTTCCATACTGCAAGTATGTTGGGTGGCAGTGATTAAGATACTGTAGGGATTTGGGAAAGTGAATTACCATGTTGAAGCACATTCCATTTTTCATCTTTAAATATATATATATATTTAAATGTGAATAAGAGCAAGGTTATTAGGTACAGTAGGGTTGAGGGTCAAGTCAATTGGGAGGTAAGTTTGAATGGAGAAAAACTGGAGGAAGTAAAGTGGATCTGGCAGCGGATGGAACCATGGAAGCGGAAGTGAATCATAGGGTGCGGGAGGGGGTGAAAATCCTGGGAGCCTTGAAGAATGTGTGGAAGTCGAGAACATTATCTCGGAAAGCAAAAATGGGTATGTTTGAAGGAATAGTGGTTCCAACAATGTTGTATGGTTGTGAGGCGTGGGCTATGGATAGAGTTGTGCGCAGGAGGGTGGATGTGCTGGAAATGAGATGTTTGAGGACAATGTGTGGAGTGAGGTGGTTTGATCGAGTAAGTAATGTAAGGGTAAGAGAGATGTGTGGAAATAAAAAGAGCGTGGTTGAGAGAGCAGAAGAGGGTGTTTTGAAATGGTTTGGGCACATGGAGAGAATGAGTGAGGAAAGATTGACTAAGAGGATATATGTGTCGGAGGTGGAGGGAACGAGGAGAAGTGGGAGACCAAATTGGAGGTGGAAAGATGGAGTGAAAAAGATTTTGTGTGATCGGGGCCTGAACATGCAGGAGGGTGAAAGGAGGGCAAGGAATAGAATGAATTGGATCGATGTGGTATACCGGGGTTGACGTGCTGTCAGTGGATTGAATCAGGGCATGTGAAGCGTCTGGGGTATACCATGGAAAGCTGTGTGGGGCCTGGATGTGGAAAGGGAGCTGTGATTTTGGGCATTATTGCATGACAGCTAGAGACTGAGTGTGAACGAATGGGGCCTTTGTTGTCTTTTCCTAGTGCTACCTCGCACACATGAGGGGGAAGGGGGATGGTATTCCATGTGTGGCAAGGTGGCGATGGGAATGAATAAAGGCAGACAGTGTGAATTGTGTGCATGGGTATATATGTGTGTGTCTGTGTGTGTGTATATATGTGTACATTGAGATGTATAGGTATGTATATTTGTGTGTGTGGACGTGTATGTATATACATTGTGTATGGGGGTGGGTTGGGCCATTTCTTTCGTCTGTTTCCTTGCGCTACCTCGCAAACGCGGGAGACAGCGACAAAGCAAATTAAATATAAATAAATTTTTTATTTTCTTCTTATTTTTTTGCTTTGTCGCTGTCACCCGTGTTTGCGAGGTAGCGCAAGGAAACAGACGAAAGAAATGGCCCAACCCACCCCCATACACATGTATATACATACGTCCACACATGCAAATATTCATACCTACACAGCTTTCCATGGTTTACCCCAGACGCTTCACATGCCCTGATTCAATCCACTGACAGCACGTCAACCCCGGTATACCACATCGATACAATTCACTCTATTCCTTGCCCTCCTTTCACCCTCCTGCATGTTCAGGCCCCGATCACACAAAATCTTTTTCACTCCATCTTTCCACCTCCAATTTGGTCTCCCACTTCTCCTCGTTCCCTCCACCTCCGACACATATATCCTCTTGGTCAATCTTTCCTCACTCATTCTCTCCATGTGCCCAAACCATTTCAAAACACCCTCTTCTGCTCTCTCAACCACGCTCTTTTTATTTCCACACATCTCTCTTACCCTTACGTTACTTACTCGATCAAACCACCTCACACCACACATTGTCCTCAAACATCTCATTTCCAGCACATCCATCCTCCTGCGCACAACTCTATCCATAGCCCACGCCTCGCAACCATACAACATTGGTGGAACCACTATTCCTTCAAACATACCCATTTTTGCTTTCCGAGATAATGTTCTCAACTTCCACACATTCTTCAAGGCTCCCAGGATTTTCGCCCCCTCCCCCACCCTATGATCCACTTCCGCTTCCATGGTTCCATCCGCTGCTAGATCCACTCCCAGATATCTAAAACACTTTACTTCCTCCAGTTTTTCTCCATTCAAACTTACCTCCCAATTGACTTGACCCTCAACCCTACTGTACCTAATAACCTTGCTCTTATTCACATTTACTCTTAACTTTCTTCTTTCACACACTTTTTCTTATACTTAATCGCCGTCTTCCGCGTTAGCGAGATAGCGCAAGGAAACAGATGAAAGAATGGCCCAACCCACCCACATACACATGTATATACATAAATGCCCACACACGCACATATACAAACCTATACATTTCAGTGTATACATACATATACAGACATATACATATATATAAATTTATTAAGAAAGGGGGTGACTGTATTGTTGACTGGTTGGTAAGGTTATTTAATGTATGTATGACTCATGGTGAGGTGCCTGAGGATTGGCGGAATGCGTGCATAGTGCCATTGTACAAAGGCAAAGGGGATAAGAGTGAGTGCTCAAATTACAGAGGTATAAGTTTGTTGAGTATTCCTGGTAAATTATATGGGAGGGTATTGATTGAGAGGGTGAAGGCATGTACAGAGCATCAGATTGGGGAAGAGCAGTGTGGTTTCAGAAGTGGTAGAGGATGTGTGGATCAGGTGTTTGCTTTGAAGAATGTATGTGAGAAATACTTAGAAAAGCAAATGGATTTGTATGTAGCATTTATGGATCTGGAGAAGGCATATGATAGAGTTGATAGAGATGCTCTGTGGAAGGTATTAAGAATATATGGTGTGGGAGGCAAGTTGTTAGAAGCAGTGAAAAGTTTTTATCGAGGATGTAAGGCATGTGTACGTGTAGGAAGAGAGGAAAGTGATTGGTTCTCAGTGAATGTAGGTTTGCGCCAGGGGTGTGTGATGTCTCCATGGTTGTTTAATTTGTTTATGGATGGGGTTGTAAGGGAGGTAAATGCAAGAGTCCTGGAAAGAGGGGCAAGTACGAAGTCTGTTGGGGATGAGAGAGCTTGGGAAGTGAGTCAGTTGTTGTTCGCTGATGATACAGCGCTGGTGGCTGATTCATGTGAGAAACTGCAGAAGCTGGTGACTGAGTTTGGTAAAGTGTGTGGAAGAAGAAAGTTGAGAGTAAATGTGAATAAGAGCAAGGTTATTAGGTACAGTAGGGGTGAGGGTCAAGTCAATTGGGAGGTGAGTTTGAATGGAGAAAAACTGGAGGAAGTGAAGTGTTTTAGATATCTGGGAGTGGATCTGTCAGCGGATGGAACCATGGAAGCGGAAGTGGATCATAGGGTGGGGGAGGGGGCGAAAATTTTGGGAGCCTTGAAAAATGTGTGGAAGTCGAGAACATTATCTCGGAAAGCAAAAATGGGTATGTTTGAGGGAATAGTGGTTCCAACAATGTTGTATGGTTGCGAGGCGTGGGCTATGGATAGAGATGTGCGCAGGAGGATGGATGTGCTGGAAATGAGATGTTTGAGGACAATGTGTGGTGTGAGGTGGTTTGATCGAGTAAGTAACGTAAGAGTAAGAGAGATGTGTGGAAATAAAAAGAGCGTGGTTGAGAGAGCAGAAGAGGGTGTTTTGAAATGGTTTGGGCACATGGAGAGAATGAGTGAGGAGAGATTGACCAAGAGGATATATGTGTCGGAGGTGGAGGGAACGAGGAGAAGAGGGAGACCAAATTGGAGGTGGAAAGATGGAGTGAAAAAGATTTTGTGTGATCGGGGCCTGAACATGCAGGAGGGTGAAAGGAGGGCAAGAAATAGAGTGAATTGGAGTCATGTGGTATACAGGGGTTGACGTGCTGTCAGTGGATTGAAGCAAGGCATGTGAAGCGTCTGGGGTAAACCATGGAAAGCTGTGTAGGTATGTATATTTGCGTGTGTGGACGTGTGTATGTACATGTGTATGGGGGGGGGGGCCATTTCTTTCGTCTGTTTCCTTGCGCTACCTCGCAAACGCGGGAGACAGCGACAAAGTATAAAAAAAAAAAAAAAAAAAAAAAAAAAAAACATTCATACTTGCTGCCTTCATCCATTCCCGTTGCCAACCCACTAGCTTGGTCATGCAGCTCATATGTGTCATCAGTGTTTTTTGCCAATTCTTCCTACCATCTCCTCCCTGTTGGTCACTGGAACTGGAATATCATCTGAATGAGGCACTGGTTTTTTGGCAGGTGGAATTTTTGTTCATTGTTTATTGCATTTTGTCATGTTTGAAAATCCAAAAATCATCTTACAAAAGTAACAGTTTGTCGTTTGATCTCTTTTCTCCCTCCAAACCGTGAACATTGCAAAATTCATTTTACCTTTGCCTCTGAGCAGTTGTGTAAAGTGCCTAATACAAAAAACACAAAATATACAGTCTCCACCATTTATTTTCGTCTCCCAATTCAAAGTAAAATACAAATGGTAGGCTATTTTTACTAGCCTATTGATATATCTTCATGCCTTAGGTGTAAATACTCCACATACTTAGCAGGTTATTGCTGCAAAAGTGCCTGAAAGCGATTTTCACTCAGAAAATGATAGTAACCACAATTAATGCAATAAGATATTATAAACCAGTGAATATAACACCCTAGGTTTCATGGACAATAACAAAATCCCGCTTTTTATTCCATTAACTACTCTCCCAGTGGTGCCAGAACAGTGCATGAGACCACATGGAGGGAAATGCCACAAATACCTTTTCATGTTGTGCCAGAACATCAATGACTATGAGAACCAGGGGAGGAAGTTGCCACAGGGCTATTTCACCCAGTTGCTGTGAAGTTTAGGATTTGTTAAACATCAATAAAACCTGACATTATGGTCATTTTGTAATGTCATAATTGAAATCACCTAGTTGAATTTGTTTGGAACACCTTGTAGGCTATGTTAAAAGATAAACTCTGTTGATCAGTGAATTTTCAGGTATTATTTTACTGTATGAAATAATTCTCACATTTCAAAGATGTTTTATTATATATAATCAGTGACTAGGTGCTCAAGTCATTTTTGTGAGTCTGATAATGAGACGTAGGTAAATACAGTCCCTTGTGTAACTGATGTAAGCATTACTGTGACTCGGAAATTTCAAGAGTTGACTACATAGGGGAGATGAGACCTTTTTTTCTTTATAGATTTTAAGGTCAAAAGATTAGAGGTCTTAAACACAGCAATCGTATGTTAAAATGTAATCTACACATTTATAACATGCTTCATGGATGTTTATGTCATGGAAAAACAATTGATGCTTTATTCTATATATCTATTTATCTGTGTATATCTCTGATGCCTGCTTCCAACTGGAACTCCAAAGGGGTTGCAATGGCAATAGATTCTCCATAACTAGTGAACTCCAGTGCCACTTCTTAACCTTTAGTACCTCACCCTTAACAGGCCACTGGCTGAGATCAGCTATAGTGCAGTGTTTGCAGAGGCTTCTACCTAATATTCCTACTAACTACTACTACCAATGCTCCTGCCTGTTATTCCTACCCACTACTTTTACGTAATGCTTCTACATAAATGCTCCTGCCAAAATTTTTCTTTCTACTGCTCCTACCATTTTTCCAAAAGGCACTGCTAGCGCATAGTGCTCACCGCAGGAAAATCTAGTTATGAAGAATGAGATTTGTGAGTAAAGTGTTATGTATGACATGGAGAGATTGTATGTTTTTGTGGACAGAATGCAAGTAGTCTATGTGTGGGCAAGTCAGTAAGAAAAAAAAGAGAGTCAAAGGAGTGTAACTTGACAACCAGCGAAGTTCTGGTTTCTAAAGAACCTGTCATTGACCCTCCTGATACACAGGTGGGTAGTACTGGTAATAATACCTCCCTGTTTGTTGGCTGCTTAACAACTACTACTACTAATTGATCAAGTAACTGTACTTGTTAATTGATGATTTATACTACCATATCAATTATTTGGTACTGCCTTTTCCCATACACTGCAATGGCATTTTTTGAAAACTTAAATAGGAAGGACTGATGAACAATAGTATGATCAAGTTCAAACAGAATAGCAAAACTAATTTGGCTTTGTATGGTATGGTATGATCAGCTATCTTTCTAAGTGGGTGGAGAGTGTATTTTGGACTATGACAACAGTCCCTTCAAGAGATTGATAGAGAAGATTGAAGGCTAGGCAGGCATAAGAACTTTCTAACATACAGCAGACATCACTTAATTCAGAGTTAAAGGATGTAAACCTGAATGCCATTTCAGACTCAACTAAAGTAATTGATAGTGTCACCACAGGGCACTGAAATTGGATCATCGTTTGTTATTTCAGGAATTGTCAGATTTGTGTCGAGCAAAATTTAACTTTGACAAATGAAAGGTAATGAAGAAGATAAAGGATAAAATCAAACCAGACTATGTTTTTCATCATTTACAAAGAGTAAGTTATGAAGTATAATGATGAGAGGGTTCATAGGTTGATAAGGTGATAAGATTATCTCCAGAAAAATCACATGGAAGGGGATGTAACAATAGTCAAACTATATTACGGTTTGTCCCAGTTGCTTTTTCAGTTCATGAAAGAGGAGTAACAACACTAAACTAGTCTAGACACAAATGAAAAGTTGTATCACCAGTGTGGCCTTTCTTACTTTGGAAAGGCATGTATGGTTGCCAGAGAGAGTTCACTGGCATGTAGTAGTTTGATGGTAACATGAAAGAAAAGACGTCAGATATGGGTAAAAAAAAAAAATCTTTTATATACTTAAATAGGATGCTAAGTAAATGGCGGACATATCTGGAAACATTTTTTACAGTATGAAGCCAAATTAAATACATTTTACCTGACAAAAGTCTGGAGTGTTAGATAATAATTTTTTTTTTTCTTTGTATTTGTAATGACTTCACAGCTGTGAATGATAGCATTAAGGGGAATTTGAATTATGTTCAAGAATACATCAAAATTTACATGAATTACATTTATTTTTGTTGATCAGTGAGCCAATATATCTATTTATAGTAGTTTACAGTTTATATACTATCCTACATTCTACATTGATATCTGTATATATTTACATTTATATAACATAGGTAACATCTAATTTTTATTATGATTTGAATATGAACATGTTACTCTTTTTTTTCATATGATACTTTACTGAGCCTCTGTACTTGTGCTGCTTTAAGTGTCATTTGAATGCAAGGCTGAGTACATTTCTGCCGTATCAGTATTGATATGATTGTCATATGACAAGACATTCTGTTAAAGTACCATAGGAAAAAAATAATTTTGGAGTCTCAGTTTTTGTATTTTTTCTTTTGCTGGTAAATTTTGTTAAGAGAAATTCCCACGCATTCCCCACGTGTTGTAGAAGGCGATTAAAGGGGACAGCAGCAGAGGGGCTAGAAACCCTCCCCTCCTTGCATGTTAACTTTCTAAAAGGGGAAACAGAGGAAGGAGTCACATGGGGAGTACTCATCCTCCTCTAAGGCTCAGATTGGGGTGTCTAAATGTGTGTGGATGTAACCAAGATGAGAAAAATGGAGAGATAGATAGTATGTTTGAGGAAAGGAACCTGGATGTTTTGGCTCCGAGTGAAACGAAGCTCAAGGGTAAAGGGGAATGTTTTGGGAGTAAAGTCATGGGTTGGTGAGAGAGAATAAGAGCAAGGGAAGGAGTAGCACTACTGAAACAGGAGTGGTGGGAGTATGTGATAGTGTAAGAAAGTAAACTCTAGATTGATATGGGTAAAACTGAAAGTGGATAGAGAGAGATGGGTGATTATTGGTGCCTATGCACCTGGGCATGAGAAGAAAGATCATGAGAGGAAAGTGTTTTTGGAACAGCTGAATGAGTGTGTTCGTAGTTTTGATGCACGAGACCGGGTTATAGTGATTGGTGATTTGAATGCAAAGGTGAGTAATATGGTAGTTGAGGCAATGGTTGGTGTACATGCAGTGTTTAGTGTTGTAAATGGAAATGGTGAAGAGCTTGTAGATTTGTGTGCTGAAAAAGGACTGGTGACTGGGAATACCTGTTTTAAAAAGAGAGATATACATAAGTATACGTATGCAAGTAGGAGAGATGGCCAGAGAGAGTTATTGGATTACGTGTTAATTGATAGGCGCATGAAAGAGAGACTTTTGGATGTTAATGTGATGAGACATGCAACTGGAGGGATGTCTGATCATTATCTTGTGGAGGTGAAGGTGAAGAATTGTAGAGATTTTCAGAAAAGAAGAGAGAATGTTGGGATGAAGAGAGTGATGAGAGTAAGTGATCTTGGGAAGGAGACTTGTGTGAGGAAGTACCAGGAGAGACTGAGTGCAGAATGGAAAAAGGTGAGAGCAAAGGATGTAAGGGGAGTGGGGGAGGAATGGGATGTATTTAGGGAAGCAGTGATGGCTTGCACAAAAGATGCTTGTGGCATGAGAAGCATGGGAGGTGGACAGATTAGAAAGGGTAGTGAGTGGTGGGATGAAGAAGTAAGATTATTAGTAAAAGAGAAGAGAGAGGCATTTGGACAATTTTTCAGGGAAATAATGCAAATGACTGGGAGCTGTATAAAAGAAAAAGGCAGGAGGTCAAGAGAAAGGTGCAAGAGGTGAAAAAGAGGGCAAATGAGAGTTGGGGTGATAGAGACTAAAAAGAAGTTTTGGAAGGAGGTAAATAAAGTGCATAAGACAAGAGAACAAATGGGAACATCGGTGAAGGGACTTAATTGGGAGGTAATAACAAGTAGTGGTGACGTGAGAAGGAGATAGAGTGATTATTTTGAAGGTTCGTTGAATGTGTTAGATGATAGTGACAGATATAGGGTGTTTTGGTCGAGGTGGTGTGCGAAGTGAGAGGGCAAGGGAGAATGATTTGGTAAATATAGAAGAAGTAGTGAAAGCTTTGCAGAAGATGAAAGCCAGCAAGGTGGTGGGTTTGGATGGTATTGCAGTGGAATTTATTAAAACAAGGGGAGTGACTGTGTTGTTGACTGGTTAGTGAGGATATTCAGTGTATGTATGGCTCATGGTGAAGTGCCTGAGGATTGGCGGAATGCATGCATAGTGCCATTGTACAAAGGCAAAGAGGATAAAGGTGAGTGCTCAAATTACAGAGGTATAAGTTCGTTGAGTATTCCTGGGAAATTATAAGGTAGGGCATTGATTGAGAGGGTGAAGGCACGTACAGAGCATCAGATTGGGGAAGAGCAGTGTGGTTTCAGGAGTGGTAGAGGATGTGTGGATCAGGTGTTTGCTTTGAAGAATGTATGTGGGAAATACTTAGAAAAATAGATGGATTTGTATGTAGCATTTATGGATCTAGAGAAGGCATATGATAGAGTTGCTCTGTGGAAGGTATTAAGAATATAAGGTGTGGGAGGCAAGTTGCTAGAAGCAGTGAAAAGTTTTTATCAAGGATGTAAAGCATGTGTACAAGTAGGAAGAAAGGAAAGTGATTGGTTCTCAGTGAATGCCAGTTTACAGTACAGGTGCATGATGTCTCCATGGTTGTTTAATTTGTTTATAGATGGGGTTGTTAGGGAGGTGAATGTGAGAGATATGGAAAGAGGGGCAAGTATGCAGTCTGTTGTGGATGAGAGGGCTTGGGAAGTGAGTCAGTTGTTGTTCACTGATAATACAACGCTGATGGCTGATTCGGGTGAGAAACTGCAGGAGCTGGTGACTGAGTTTGGTAAAGTGTGTGAAAGAAGAAAGCTGAGAGTAAATGTGAATAAGAGCAAGGTTATTAGGTTCAGTAGGGTAGAGGGACAAGTCTATTGGGAGGTAAGTTGGAATGGAGAAAAACTGGAGGAATTGAAGTGTTTTAGATATCTGGGAGTAGATGGAACCATGGAAGCTAAAGTGTCACAGGGTGGAGGAGGGGGTGAAAGTTCTGGGAGTGTTGAAAAATGTGTGGAAGGCGAGAACTTTATCTTGGAAAGCAAAAATGGGTATGTTTGAAGGAATAGGGATTCCAACAATGTTACATGGTTGCGAGGCATAGGCTATACATAGGGTTGTTTGGAGGAGGTGGATGTGTTGGTGATGAGATGTTTGAGGACAATATGTGGTGTGAGGTGGTTTGATTAAGTAATGAAGGGGTAAGAGAGATGTGTGGTAATAAAAAGTGTGTGGTTGAGAAAGCAGAAGAGGGTGTTTTGAAATGGTTTGGTCACATAGAGAGAATGAGTGAGGAAAGATTGACAAAAAGGATATATGTGTCAGAGGTGGAGGGAACGATGAGAAGTGGGAGACCAAATTGGAGGTGGAAGGATGGAGTGAAAAAGATTTTGAGCGATCGGGGCCTGAACATGCTGGAGGGTGAAAGGCATGCAAGGAATAGAGTGAATTGGAACGATATGGTATACTGAGGTTGACATACTGTCAATGGATTGAAGCAGGGCATGTGAAGCATCTGGGGTAAACCATGGAAAGTTTTGTGGGGCCTGAGGTCGACATACTGTCAATGGATTGAAGCAGGGCATGTGAAGCTTCTGGGGTAAACCATGGAAAGTTTTGTGGGGCCTAGATGTGGTAAGGGAGCTGTTGTCTCGGTGCATTATACATGACAGCTAGAGAGTGAGTGTGAATGAATGTGGCCTTTGTTATCTTTTCCTAGCGCTACCTTGCGCACAAGGGGGAGGTGGTTGTTATTTCATGTGTGACAGGGTGGCAACGGGAATGAATAATGGCAGCAAGTATGAATTATGTATATGTAGATATGTATATGTCTGTGTATGTATATGTGCGTGTGTGGAAGTGTATGTGGGTTGGTTGGGCCATTCTTTCGTCTGTTTCCTTGCACTACCTCGCTAACACGGGAGACAGTGACAAAGTATAATAAGAAAATAAAGAAAAATATATAAGCTTCCAAATTGTAATTTTTTTTTGATGCAGTAGAATTCATATAATAAGCAGACTCATTTGAAACATCAAGTCTGTATCATATGGCACATATTAGGCATACAAGTGGTAATTACAGTTTTAGTGCCACACTATTAAACTGTGTTTGCTAAGGAATGCACACTGGTTTTAAAAGAAACTGGAAGGATTTCATTAATTAAATGTATAAAAGATATGAAAAAGATATATTTTTTTTAAATGGACAATAACACAGTCACATTATACAATATAGTCAATACGGAAAGACTTACATACTCTTATTTCAACAGTTATATAAGCAGCAAGCATCAATACATATATCCAGTCTCTTTTACACAAGTCTGTGGAACAAAATATACGGATTAACTACTGATGATGGTGGTTGGTTGGTTATTTGGGCTATAGGCCTATCAATTACCAGGGTCATTAAGGGAGTCACTGTCAAGTTGTAACCACCAGTGAAAAAAATATCTTGAAAACATTCTTCATGCGTTAAGCATAAATCTAAGACCACATGCACTCTCACTGTATATATGGCCCATAATGAATGCTAATGTTAATTTGTTTAATAAAATTTGCAACAATGAAAGCACCTGTCAGAGACAAATGTCTTGTCTCTTGTGAGATATAAAGGAAATAAATGAATATACAGAGTTCTCAGTTGTTTCTTGATCACTATGTGTAGGATACCTACAAAAGAAATCGTACAGTACCAGCTGGTAATATACAGTAAAGAAGTTTTCTTCAACTTTGAAATAAGTAGATTTTATACATATCTATGTACAGATACAGTATTTAAAATCTGGACATCAGAAATCTGATAAAGCTTTTCAAGATTTTTAGTTTAAGTTTGTGATTCTAGTCCTTACTCATATTATTCCCATTAACTTTTGCAAATTTTGCGACTGACAGCCTTAGAAAATGGAATGGATGCACAGTAAGTTATATATTTTAAGTGTTTTTGTAAATACATTTTGGGGAAAAAAAAAGAGAATTTGGCAATGTCAGGTCCCAATCATTCCAGACTTTTTATTGATGCACCTGTAATAAATTTTGAATAGATGGGAATCAGATGAATGACCCAATAGCTGCCATATTGACGAAACTTTGAGTTAACAAATCGTAACAAGCTGTAGGTTTCCCTTTCAGGCTAGTTACCTTCCAGTCTTATACATATCGAGATAGACAAAAATAATGTAGCTATCAAACTCAGCATCAGAGAATCATTCACATTATAGATTGTTGATAGGAAAATCCACTCAATGGAAACATATTTTCCATTTATTCATAATTTTTTGTCTCCTAATTTGTGATTTTATTGGAAGTTAAGAAAAAAAAGCTTCACAGCTATAGATATTTAAAGAAAGGGATGTAAAAGAAACAAGAAACACTTAGCATTGAGACAGACTTTTAGGAATTTTTCAGGTATAGAGGTAATTTTAGAAAGGAACAGTGTATATTTAAAATGTACACATTGTTATTTTTAGTGTGAGTTACTGTGTTATGATAATGAGACTTATGTAAGAAAAATAAGGGGCTGGAATGATGATATTGTTTCATACAGAAAGTTAAAAAAAGAGCTCTGAAGTACAAAAATAAAGGAGATAACCATTCAGAAATGTACAACAGGGAATGGATTTAACAAGTACACAGTGTGCAAATAAAAATCAATTACTGTATTATTTAACTAAATCTCCCCAAGATTAAAAGTTTTCTTCTCAAGGAAGGAAGAAAGAAACTGGCTTGCCATTGCAGAAGAGTTGTGGACAACATTGTGGGTAGGATTTGCCTTCAATCCTCACAATGTAACAGTCCTCATTAAAGAGAGGTGGCGGTTCAGAACATCTGGAAAGAGAAATTGTCCATTGGAATTAATTAATATAAACTTTGGCTTGAATATTAAGAGTGACATTTACAGGATCAAATGCAGTAACATAACTCTGAACATCACCCACCCCTATAACACTACAAATACTTTCAACATATCCCAAGACCATACCCATGATGCTACTGTCACAGTGAAGACACTGAGGACTTGCTGCTCATGTACACACAACATCAGAACACTATAACCAAGGTTCCTGATCAGTGGACATGACTGGTTTCCTGAGATCTGGGGCAGAAAGTAAGTTGAAAAAGAGGTCAAATGAGAGTTGGGGTGACAAGTATTAGTAAACTTCACAGAGAATAAGAGGTTATGTTCGATTTTCCTCTCTGTTCACTAGTACCTTTCCTCTGTTGATAGTGAGAAAAACAAAAGAAAACAAATAGAAACAGGTTAAGGGAGAAAATGAGGAAGTGGTAAAAGGCAATGAAGAGATGAGATGGAGGGAGTATTTTGAAGGATTTTTGAATGTTTGATGATAGTGGTTTGGGTCAGGAGGTATGCAAAGTAAAAGAATGAAGGGAAGTGGTTTGGTGAAGACAGAAGTGGTGGTGAAAGCCTTGTAAAAGATGAAATGTGGCACTGCCACTGAATTTATTTTAAGTATGGGGGAGACTGTTTTGTCAATTGTTTCGTTAGGATTTTCATTGTATGTATGGACCATGGTGAGGTGCCTGAGGATTGGTGCAATACCACTGTATAGTGCCATTGTATAAAGGCAAGTGAGTCAAAGGTAGCTGTTTGAACTACAGGGTTCAAAGCTTATTGAGTGTATCTGGTAAGCTGTATAGGACAGTAGTGACTGAGGGGTTGAAGGCATGCAGAGAACATCAGAGAGGAGAGGAAGAATGTGGTTTCAGAAGTGAGAGAGGATGCGTGGATCAGGTGATTGCTTTAAAGAATGTCATTCTTTGCTGATGACACAGCAGATTCAAGCAAGAAATTGCAGTCTGAGTTTGCAGGTGTTTAAAAGAGGGAAGTTGAGAGTAAATGTGAAAGGCTTGGATACTAGGTAAAGCAGGGCAAAGGGACAGGCTAGTGGGAATGTAAGTTTGAATGGAGAAAATCTGGAGAAAGTGATGTGTTTTAGATACCCGAGAGTGGACATGGAAGCAAAAACAGAACCATAAAAACAAGTGTGCGGGTAGGTGAGGCAGCGAAGGTTATTGGAGTATTGAGGAATGTGTGGAAAGAAGTCATCATCTGGTAGGGCAAAACTGGGTCTGCTTAAAACCTGTCTAGTAGTCTGAACATTGTTCTATGGAAGTGTGACAAAGACTATATATACATAAGGAGGTGGAGAGGGTGGATGCCTAGGAAATGAATGCTTGAGGACATTATGTTATGCGAGTTGGTTTGATAGAGTGGTTAATAAAAGGGTAGGAGTGTTTGAGAGGACCGAAATGGTTTGGACATAAGAAGAGAATGAATGATGAAAGGTTGACTTAGGGGATTTATGTGTCTGAATTGGAGTGGATAAGGAAAAGGGCGAGATCAAATCGGAGATGGAGGGATGGAGTGAAACATTCCGAGTGCGTGCAGGAGGGCGAGAGACGTTAACAGGACAGTGAAACTGAGCGATGTGGTTTACATGGCAAGGTACTGTCAATGGACAGAACCAGGGCATGTGAAGCAGCTGGGGGAAACCAAAGAAAGGTCTGTGGGACCTGGTTGTGGATAGGGAGTTGTGGTTTCACTGCATTGCACATATATATCAACGTTGCTGACCTTTAAGCATGCATGGGCTATCAAGGGTCGAGCCCACATAAGTTCGAAACCTGGCCAAGGCAGTCGGTCTGCAGTTAACCCAGCTGTTCAACCTCCTTGAGGGGCTGGTCAAAAAACATGACAGCTAGAGACTGAGTGTGAACGAATGTGGCCTTTGTTGTCTTTTCCTAGCGCTACCTTGCACACATGAAGGGGGAGGGGGTTGATATTTCATGTGTGGCGAGGTGTCGATGGGAATAAATAAAGGCAGCCAGTATGAATTAAGTACATGTGTATATATGTATATATCTGTGTGTGTGTATATATGTATATGTTGAGATGTATAGGTATGTATATATGCGTGTGTGGATGTGTATGTATATACATGTGTATGTGGGTGGGTTGGGCCATTCTTTCGTCTGTTTCCTTGCGCTACCTCACTAACACGGGAGACAGCGACAAAGCAAAATAAATGATGAATATTTAGATAAATATATATATATAAAAAAAAAAAAAAAAAAATTTTTATATTTATTATACTTTGTCGCTGTCTCCCGCGTTTGCGAGGTAGCGCAAGGAAACAGACGAAAGAAATGGCCCAACCCCCCCCCATACACATGTATATACATACGTCCACACACGCAAATATACATACCTACACAGCTTTCCATGGTTTACCCCAGACGCTTCACATGCCTTGATTCAATCCACTGACAGCACGTCAACCCCGGTATACCACATCGCTCCAATTCACTCTATTCCTTGCCCTCCTTTCACCCTCCTGCATGTTCAGGCCCCGATCACACAAAATCTTTTTCACTCCATCTTTCCACCTCCAATTTGGTCTCCCTCTTCTCCTCGTTCCCTCCACCTCCGACACATATATCCTCTTGGTCAATCTTTCCTCACTCATTCTCTCCATGTGCCCAAACCACTTCAAAACACCCTCTTCTGCTCTCTCAACCACGCTCTTTTTATTTCCACACATCTCTCTTACCCTTACGTTACTCACTCGATCAAACCACCTCACACCACACATTGTCCTCAAACATCTCATTTCCAGCACATCCATCCTCCTGCGCACAACTCTATCCATAGCCCACGCCTCGCAACCATACAACATTGTTGGAACCACTATTCCTTCAAACATACCCATTTTTGTTTTCCGAGATAATGTTCTCGACTTCCACACATTCTTCAAGGCTCCCAGGATTTTTGCCCCCTCCCCCACCCTATGATCCACTTCCGCTTCCATGGTTCCATCTGCTGCCAGATCCACTCCCAGATATCTAAAACACTTTACTTCCTCCAGTTTTTCTCCATTCAAACTTACCTCCCAATTGACTTGACCCTCAACCCTACTGTACCTAATTACCTTGCTCTTATTCACATTTACTCTCTTAACTTTCTTCTTTCACACACTTTACCAAACTCAGTCACCAGCTTCTGCAGTTTCTCACATGAATCAGCCACCAGCGCTGTATCATCAGCGAACAACAACTGACTCACTTCCCAAGCTCTCTCATCCCCAACCGACTTCATACTTGCCCCTCTTTCCAAAACTCTTGCATTCACCTCCCTAACAACCCCATCCATAAACAAATTAAACAACCATGGAGACATCACACACCCCTGCCGCAAACCTACATTCACATATATATCTTGCGGAAGATGAAAGCCGGCAAGGCAGAAGGTTTGGATGGTATTGCAGTGGAATTTATTAAAAAAGGGGGTGACTGTATTATTGACTGGTTGGTAAGGTTATTTAATGTATGTATGACTCATGGAAAGGTGCCTGAGGATTGGCGGAATGCGTGCATAGTGCCATTGTACAAAGGCAAAGGGGATAAGAGTGAGTGCTCAAATTACAGAGGTATAAGTTTGTTGAGTATTCCTGGTAAATTATATAGGAGGGTATTGATTGAGAGGGTGAAGGCATGTACAGAGCATCAGATTGGGGAAGAGCAGTGTGGTTTCAGAAGTGGTAGAGGATGTGTGGATCAGGTGTTTGCTTTGAAGAATGTATGTGAGAAGTACTTAGAAAAGCAAATGGATTTGTATGTAGCATTTATGGATCTGGAGAAGGCATATGATAGAGTTGATAGAGATGCTCTGTGGAAGGTATTAAGAATATATGGTGTGGGAGGCAAGTTGTTAGAAGCAGTGAAAAGTTTTTATCGAGGATGTAAGGCATGTGTACGTGTAGGAAGAGAGGAAAGTGATTGGTTCTCAGCGAATGTAGGTTTAAAGCAGGGGTGTGTGATGTCTCCATGGTTGTTTAATTTGTTTATGGATGGGGTTGTTAGGGAGGTGAATGCAAGAGTTTTGGAAAGAGGGGCAAGTATGAAGTCGGTTGGGGATGAGAGAGCTTGGGAAGTGAGTCAGTTGTTGTTCGCTGATGATACAGCGCTGGTGGCTGATTCATGTGAGAAACTGCAGAAGCTGGTGACTGAGTTTGGTAAAGTGTGTGAAAGAAGAAAGTTAAGAGAGTAAATGTGAATAAGAGCAAGGTAATTAGGTACAGTAGGGTTGAGGGTCAAGTCAATTGGGAGGTAAGTTTGAATGGAGAAAAACTGGAGGAAGTAAAGTGTTTTAGATATCTGGGAGTGGATCTGGCAGCAGATGGAACCATGGAAGCGGAAGTGGATCATAGGGTGGGGGAGGGGGCGAAAATCCTGGGAGCCTTGAAGAATGTGTGGAAGTCGAGAACATTATCTCGGAAAGCAAAAATGGGTATGTTTGAAGGAATAGTGGTTCCAACAATGTTGTATGGTTGCGAGGCATGGGCTATGGATAGAGTTGTGTGCAGGACGATGGATGTGCTGGAAATGAGATGTTTGAGGACAATGGGTGGTGTGAGGTGGTTTGATCGAGTAAGTAACGTAAGGGTAAGAGAGATGTGTGGAAATAAAAAGAGCGTGGTTGAGAGAGCAGAAGAGGGTGTTTTGAAATGGTTTGGGCACAAGGAGAGAATGAGTGAGGAAAGATTGACCAAGAGGATATATGTGTCGGAGGTGGAGGGAACAAGGAGAAGTGGGAGACCAAATTGGAGGTGGAAAGATGGAGTGAAAAAGATTTTGTGTGATCGGGGCCTGAACATGCAGGAGGGTGAAAGGAGGGCAAGGAATAGAGTGAATTGTATCGATGTGGTATACTGGGGTTGACGTGCTGTCAGTGGATTGAATCAGGGCATGTGAAGCGTCTGGGGTGAACCATGGAAAGCTGTGTAGGTATGTATATTTGCGTGTGTGGACGTATGTATATACATGTGTATGGGGGTGGGTTGGGCCATTTCTTTCTTCTGTTTCCTAGCGCTACCTCGCAAATGCGGGAGACAGCGACAAAGCAAAAATATATATACATATATATATATATATATATATATATACCTATATATATATATATATATATATATATATATATATATATACATATATATATATATATATATATATATATATATATATGTATATATACATATATATATATATATATATATATAGGGATACCCTATCCCTGGGGATAGGGTATCCCTGGTGATAGGGGAGAAAGAATACTTCCCACGTATTCCCTGCGTGTCGTAGAAGGCGACTAAAAGGGAAGGGAGCGGGGAAGAAGGAACAGAGAAGGGGGCCAGGTGAGGGTATTCCCTCAAAGGCCCAGTCCTCTGTTCTTAACGCTACCTCGCTATCGCGGGAAATGGCGAATAGTATGAAAAAAAAAAATATATATATATATATATATATATATATATATATATATATATATATATATATATATCTTCTGCAGTTTCTCACATGAATCCGCCACCAGCGCTGTATCATCAGCGAACAACAACTGACTCACTTCCCAAGCTCTCTCATCCCCAACAGACTTCATACTTGCCCCTCTTTCCAAAACTCTTGCATTTACCTCCCTAACAACCCCATCCATAAACAAATTAAACAACCATGGAGACATCACACACCCCTGCCGCAAACCTACATTCACTGAGAACCAATCACTTTCCTCTCTTCCTACACGTACACATGCCTTACATCCTCGATAAAAACTTTTCACTGCTTCTAACAACTTTCCTCCCACACCATATATTCTTAATACCTTCCACAGAGCATCTCTATCAACTCTATCATATGCCTTCTCCAGATCCATAAATGCTACATACAAATCCAGAAGCAGAAGCTGGTGACGGAGTTTGGTAAAGTGTGTGGAAGAAGAAAGTTAAGAGTAAATGTCAATAAGAGCAAGGTTATTAGGTACAGTAGGGTTGAGGGTCAAGTCAATTGGGAGGTGAGTTTGAATGGTGAGAGGCTGGAGGAAGTGAAGTGTTTTAGATATCTGGGAGTGGATCTGTCAGCGGATGGAACCATGGAAGCGGAAGTGGATCATAGGGTGGGGGAGGGGGCGAAAATTTTGGGAGCCTTGAAAAATGTGTGGAAGTCGAGAACATTATCCCGGAAAGCAAAAATGGGTATGTTTGAAGGAATAGTAGTTCCAACAATGTTGTATGGTTGCGAGGCGTGGGCTATGGATAGAGTTGTGCGTAGGAGGATGGATGTGCTGGAAATGAGATGTTTGAGGACAATGTGTGGTGTGAGGTGGTTTGATCGAGTAAGTAACGTAAGGGTAAGAGAGATGTGTGGAAATAAAAAGAGCGTGGTTGAGAGAGCAGAAGAGGGTGTTTTGAAATGGTTTGGGCACATGGAGAGAATGAGTGAGGAAAGATTGACCAAGAGGATATATGTGTCGGAGGTGGAGGGAACGAGGAGAAGAGGGAGACCAAATTGGAGGTGGAAAGATGGAGTGAAAAGGATTTTGTGTGATCGGGGCCTGAACATGCAGGAGGGTGAAAGGAGGGCAAGGAATAGAGTGAATTGGAGCGATGTGGTATACAGGGGTTGACGTGCTGTCAGTGGATTGAATCAAGGCATGTGAAGCGTCTGGGGTAAACCATGGAAAGCTGTGTAGGTATGTATATTTGCGTGTGTGGACGTGTGTATGTACATGTGTATGGGGGGGGGTTGGGCCATTTCTTTCGTCTGTTTCCTTGCGCTACCTCGCAAACGCGGGAGACAGCGACAAAGTATAAAAAAAAAAAAAAAAAAAAAAAAATATATATATATATATATATATATAAATATTTTTTTTTCATACTATTTGCCATTTCCCGCGTTAGCGAGGTAGCGTTAAGAACAGAGGACTGAGCCTTTGAGGGAATATCCTCACTTGGCCCCCTTCTCTGTTCCTTCTTTTGGAAAATTAAAAACGAGAGGGGAGTATTTCCAGCCCCCCGCTCCCTTCCCTTTTAGTCGCCTTCCACGACACGCAGGGAATATGTGAGAAGCATTCTTTCTCCCCTATCCCCAGGGATAATATATATATATATATATATATATATATATATATATATATATATATATATATATATATATATATATTATTCCTGCGTGTCGTAGAAGGCGACTAAAAGGGGAGGGAGTGGGGGGCTGGAAATCCTCCCCTCTCATTTCTAATCTTCCGAGAGAAGGAACAGAGAAGGGGGCAAGTGAGGATTTCCTTCAAAGGCTCAGTCCTCTGTTCTTTAAGCTACCTCACTAATGTGGGATATGGCGAAGAGTATGAAAAAAAAAGAAGAAAAAGTGATATGGTTCTCAGTGAATATAGGTTTGCGGCAGGGGTGTGTGATGTCTCCATGGTTGTTTAATTTGTTTATGGATGGGGTTGTTAGGGAGGTGAATGCAAGAGTTTTGGAAAGAGGGGCAAGTATGAAGTCTGTTGGGGATGAGAGAGCTTGGGAAGTGAGTCAGTTGTTGTTCGCTGATGATACAGCGCTGGTGGCTGATTCATGTGAGAAACTGCAGAAGCTGGTGACTGAGTTTGGTAAAGTGTGTGAAAGAAGAAAGTTAAGAGTAAATGTGAATAAGAGCAAGGTTATTAGGTACAGTAGGGTTGAGGGTCAAGTCAATTGGGAGGTAAGTTTGAATGGAGAAAAACTGGAGGAAGTAAAGTGTTTTAGATATCTGGGAGTGGATCTGGCAGCGGATGGAACTATGGAAGCGGAAGTGAATCATAGGGTGGGGGAGGGGGCGAAAATCCTGGGAGCCTTGAAGAATGTGTGGAAGTCGAGAACATTATCTCGGAAAGGAAAAATGGGTATGTTTGAAGGAATAGTGGTTCCAACAATGTTGTATGGTTGCGAGGCGTGGGCTATGGATAGAGTTGTGCGCAGGAGGATGGATGAGCTGGAAATGAGATGTTTGAGGACAATGTGTGGTGTGAGGTGGTTTGATCGAGTAAGTAATGTAAGGGTAAGAGAGATGTGTGGAAATAAAAAGAGCGTGGTTGAGAGAGCAGAAGAGGGTGTTTTGAAATGGTTTGGCCACATGGAGAGAATGAGTGAGGAAAGATTGACCAAGAGGATATATGTGTCGGAGGTGGAGGGAACGAGGAGAAGTGGGAGACCAAAGTGGAGATGGAAAGATGGAGTGAAAAAGATTTTGTGTGATCGGGGCCTGAACATGCAGGAGGGTGACAGGAGGGCAAGGAATAGAGTGAATTGGATCGATGTGGTATACCGGGGTTGACGCGCTGTCAGTGGAGTGAATCAGGGCATGTGAAGCGTCTGGGGTAAACCACGGAAAGCTGTGTAGGTATGTATATTTGCGTGTGTGGACGTATGTATATACATGTGTATGGGGGTGGGTTGGGCCATTTCTTTCGTCTGTTTCCTAGTGCTACCTCGCAAACGCGGGAGACAGCGCCAAAAAAAAAAAGAAAAAAAATATATATATATATATATATATGCAAAGGTAAAGGGAATAAAGGTGAGCGTTCAAATTACAGAGTTATAAGTTTGTTGAGTATTCCTAGGAAATTATATGGGAGAGTATTGATTGAGAGGGTAAAGGCATGTACAGAGCATCAGATTGGGGAATAGCATTGTGGATTCAGAAGTGGTAGAGGATGTGTGGATCAGGTGTTTGCTTTGTAGAATGTATGTGAGAAGTACTTAGAAAAACAGATGGATTTGTATGTAGCATTTATGGATCTGGAGAAGGCATATGGTAGGGTTGATAGAGATGCTTTGTGGAAGGTATTAAGAGTATATGGTGTGGGAGATAAGTTGCTAGAGACATTGAAAAGTTTTTACCAAGGATGTAAGGCATGTGTACAAGTAGGAAGAGAGGAAAGTGATTGGTTCCCAGTGAATGTCAGTTTGTGGCAGGGGTGAGTGATGTCTCTATGGTTGTTTAATTTGTTTATGGATGGGGTGGTTAGGGAGGCGAATGCAAGAGTTTTGGAGAGAGGGGCAAGTATGCAGTCTGTTGTGGCTGAGAGGGCTTGGGAAGTGAGTCAGTTGTTGTTCACAGATGATACAGCGCTGGTGGCTGATTCGGGTGAGAAACTGCAGAAGTTGGTGACTGGTAAAGTGTGTGAAAGAAGAAAGCTGAGAGTAAATGTGAATAAGAGCAAGGTTATTAGGTTCAGTAGGGTTGAGGGACAAGAATTGGAAGGTAAGTTTGAATGGGGAAAAACTGGAGGAAGTGAAGTGTTTTAGATATTTGGGAGTGGATTTAGCAGCGGATGGAGCCATGGAAGTGGAAGTGAGTCACAGGGTCGGGGAGGGGACAAAGGTTCTGGAAGTATTGAAGAATGTGTGGAAGGCGAGAACATTATCTTGGAGAGCAAAAATGGGTATGTTTGAAGGAATAGTGGTTCCAACAATGTTGTATGGTTGCGAGGCATGGGCTGTAGATAAGGTTGTGCGGAGGAGTGTGGATGTGTTTGAAATGAAATGTTTGAGGACAATATGTGGTGTGCGGTGTTTTGATCGAGTAAGTAATGAAAGGGGAAGAGAGATGTGTGGTAACAAAAAGAGTGTGATTGAGAGAGCAGAAGAGGGTGTATTGAAACGGTTTGGTCACATGGAGAGAATGAGTGAGGTAAGATTGACAAAGAGGATATGTGTGTCAGAGGTGGAGGGAACGAGGAGAAATGGGAGGCCAAATTGGAGGTGGAAGGATGGAGTGAAAAAGATTTTGAATGATCAGGTCCAGAACATTCAGGAAGGTGACAGGCATGCAAGGAGTAGAGTGAATTGGAACAATATGGTATACTGGGGTCGACGTACTGTCAATGGATTGAACCAGGACATGTGAAGCGCCTGTGGTAAACCACTTAAAGTTTTGTGGGGCCTGGATGTGGAAAGGGAGCTGTGGTTTCAGTGCATTACACATGACAGCTAGAGACCGAGTGTGAACGAATGTGGCCTTTGTTGTCTTTTTCCTAGCACTATCTCACACACACGCAGGGGGGAGGGGGTGCTGTTTCATGTGTGGTGGGGTGGCAATGGGAATGGATAAAGGCAGCAAGAATGAATATGTACATGTGTGTATATGTATATGGTTGTGTATGTATACATTGAAATGTATAGGTATGTATATGTGCATGTGTGGGCATTTATGTATATGCATGTGTATATGTGTGGGTTGGATCATTCTTTCGTCTGTTTCCTTGTGATGCCTTGCTAAAGTGGGAGACAGCGACTAAGTTTAAAAAAAATAATATATATATACATATATGAAGAGGTAATCGCACTTCAGTGATTCAGAGAGTTTCTTGAAACTTTATGATATGCTACATTTTCAATGGATGAAATCCACCTCACCAGGTGCATTAAGATTTATAAAGTTTTGCCATACAACACACACACACACGGACATTCCATGACATCAGAAATTGATATATCCTTGGCCAACTGTTCATGGGAGCTGGGATGGGTGTCAGAGGTTAGGAAAGGTGGGGTGGGTGAAGTGGCTGATCTGGATAAGCAAGTTATGTGTTCGACTCATTTCACAATGGCACCTCCTCCTGATAGTTCACTCATAATGATTCGGTTGATTATGGGATGTATTTTGAATTTACCTAGGGATAGGTTACAGTTATTAATATTTTCAATTAAGACATATTCAGTGATACAACAGGTAGCATAGTCTGATGAAAGGTACAGGGTGATATTTGTCTTGCCAATTCTTAGCAATAGTATTAGTGTGGTCGCCTCTGAGCACTGAATGATTACATCAATAACATTTCTCTTCCAATTTTCCGATAATTTGGCCTTTTAATTAAAGTCTTACTGATGGTGTTATTTGAGGGCAATATCATCAGCAATGTCCTTCAACAACTGTCATGCTTTAGGTAAATTAGGAAAATTGGGCAACACTAAACATTAAGATCTATCATCCTTTTTTACATTGCTGTTTACTAGATGTATAAAATGTGTTCTTAAGCTTTCCAGTAAGCCTTGATCACAAACCACTCAGGATAACATAAATTCCTAAAAGTACATCTTGTATGGATACATTGATCCTATAGATATATGAGATCACATATACACAATGCTTAGAAAAACATGGACATAACTGCAGACCATTTTACAGAATGATCACGTACTGAAAAATGATGAATGTATATCTCAGTGTTGGTAAGCTTCCTGATCTTAAAGGATAAGTGATCAGATTTCTCAATTATCATCAAATCAAGGAACATTGATTTACCTTCTTGTTCCCATTCAATTTCAAAATTGATGTCGTTTAATTCATTAAAGAAAACATCATAGTCTTGGGAAGATGACCATAAGGACCACACATCATCAATGTATCTAAGCCAAATTTCAAAATGGTTACTGATAGAAATTAGAATCTCAGCCTCAAAGTATTCCATGAATAAGTTACTGAGAATGGGAATAAGGGGATTTCTCATGGCTGGACCAGATTTCTGTTTGTACGAGATTACTCTCAACATCATGGAAAACATATTGGTCACACACAGTTCAATGAAGTTAATGATCATTAAGTTTTCTTGGGTAGGAGTAAGGTGAGACAGATCAGGTATATACAGGATTTGAATAAGACTCCTGGTTTCCTTGAGGCAGACTTAGCTCTCTGCATCATGAAGGTCAGGCATTACAGTTACAACAAGTATGTTCACTGTGTTAAGTGGTGAAATTGCATATCCATCAAAAAAGAGATAGGAAAGTTGTGAGGGGGTCTTAAAATGAGAAAGATGGGGGAAAAAATATTCAGGTTTTGACATTATTAAACTTAACCAGGTTTCGTCTGTCCACCTGAGATACCCCATCCAGATCTTGAGTTTACTGAGATTGAGTCAAGACGAGATGCAGATCAAATGACAAGAGGATGGAGCAGATCTGTAGGAAGTGGAGGAATGCAATGTTGAGTTGTCAGCATATGAGTGTATTTTGCTATTTTCTGAAAAAAAAATAAAGCATTGATAAACAGGAGGAAGAGGGGTAACAGATAGGATACTGATGGTGATAGTTCGACTAGAGAGGAAACTTGATACGAGAGAGCAAATTGGAGGAGAGCTAAAAGAAAGGAGCTTGGAGATGAGACTTCGATGCCACATCCCGTCAATAACTTATGATATATCAAGGGCAACTACACAGGATTCCCCATTACGTTTCAGAGATGATGACCAAACTTTAGGAAGATAGGAAAGGATGTCACCAATGGAACTTATTTTCTGGAAGCTGCTTTGGTGGTCAAAGAGGACAGTGAGATTCAAGATGTTTGAGTATATGGTAAATTGAGGAGGGATTCAAATATTTTGGCAATAGAAATCAAAGCAACAGGATGATAGTTGCAAGGGTAAGAACAGACATCCTTCTTTGGGATAGGGTTGGTCTCCGAACAGAAGCAGACTAGACGAGTAAGCCAAGGCGAAAGCTCAGGAAAATACACTTTCAATACATAGGGATGGATGCCATCAGGTCCATAAATTTGCCTCTGTCCAAAGAAAGAAGAGCTTTACAGCAGTTCGAAAAGAGATTACGGGAAGAGGCATAGGATTACTAAGAGGAGCATCAGGGGGTGAAGGAATGTTAGAATCATCAAAGGTTGACTTGGAGGAGAAACCAGAACGAAAGAGAGTTACTTTGTCAATAGGAAAGATATGTGATACCATCAGAACGAGGAAGTGAAGGGATGGTAGAGTGGCAGTTGTTAGAAACGTCTTAAGCCAAAGACTAGAAATTCCTATCAGTGAATGACGAGGAGAGGTTATTGCATTTCCTGTGCAAGAAGGAACGCTTTGCCTCACGGACAACAGATTACAGACAGGTAGCTGGATGGGAACAGTTGAATCAAGGAATGAAAAAGCTGGTCGTCTTGGGGGAAGAGCAGATAAATGCTGCTATATCCGTAATAAGAGCCTCTGCTATACTTCTGACTGAGTCAGGAGCAACAACAAAGGGGAGACACTAATTTCCCCAGGGAAAGGCAAAGAAGAATTCTCATACTATTCTAGTTAGAATTATTCATGTGTGCCTATGTTTACTTCTAAAGGGGGATGTTGGAGGGGAAGGTGCCGAAGCTCGATATGTTTACTACGAGTGTGGGGTCAGATGGTGAGGATGATATTGTGTAGCTTCAGCGCGAAGAATTAAAGAGGAAAACAGATCCAGAATGTTAGGAGAGGGTCACATCAGTCAGGAATATGGGTGGGGTGGGTGATAATTTGCTCTGGATCGTTAAGAATGGAAAACGTGACGGCCTCTCTCTACCATCTGTACGGGAGGTGTTCAACCACTCCCTATGGTGCAAACTTAAGCCTCCAAGGTAGACGTCCCTAACTTGAGACGGGATAGGATGTGACGGCAGGAATACAGGTAGTCGAGGAATGTTGAGTGTTTAAGAAGGAAAATGAGAGAGAGAGAGAGAGAGGAGTGTCCACTGTTTTGTACCTTGTCCAGACCCCCAGCCGCCAGAGGGCTCACCTGGTGCGCTTCTCCAGCAGTGTACCGTTGGAAGCAAGGATGCAGGTGGCTCGCTCGCAGGTCTGGTCCACCGTCCAGCTCTCCCCTGTAGAACGCAGCGAGCATCGCTCTGCGTCGTAGCATTTGCCGCTGTAATCTGCCGAGAAACGTACATTGTTAGAAACGGACTTAACGGTTTAAGTAATTACCTCTTTATGCAGTACCTTCGGGGAGGCGAGTTATGTTAATTACCTATTTGTACTGTGCGCGGAGGGAGTTCTACAGTCATAGGTCCCCTATGTCTTGTACTGCACGGGGAAAGAGGTTGTACACTCGTAGGGCCCCCATGTCTTGTGCTGTACGGGGAAGGATTTCTACACTCGTGGTGGCCCCCATGTCTTGCGCTGTATGGGGAGGGAGTTCTACACTCGTGGTGGCCCCCTATGTCTTGCGCTGTATGGGGAGGAGGTTCTACACTCGTGGGGGCCCCCTGTATTGTACTGTACGGGGAGGAGGTTCTACACTCGTGGGGGCCCCATGTCTTGTACTGTACGGGGAGGAGGTTCTACACTCGTGGGGGCCCCATGTCTTGTACTGTACGGGGAGGGAGTTCTACACTCATGGGGCCCTATGTCTCGTACTGTACGGAGGAGTTCTACACTCGTGGGGGCCCCATGTCTTGTACGGGGAGTGAGTTCTACTCTCGTGGGGGCCCCATGTTTTGTACTGTACGGGGAGGGAGTTCTACACTCAAGGGAGCCCACGTCTTGTACTGTTCGGGGAGGGAGTTCTACACTCAAGGGGGACACATGTCTTGTACTGTACAGGGAGGGAGTTCTACACTCGTGGGGGCCCCCTGTCTTGTACTGCACGGGGAGGGAGTTCTACACTCGTGGGGGCCCCATGTCTTGTACTGTACGGGGAGGGAGTTCTACACTCGTGGGGGCCCTATTTCTTGTACTGTACGGGGAGGGAGTTCTACACTCGTGGGGGCCCCATGTCTTGCACTGTACGGGGAGTGAGTTCTACACTCAAGGGGGCCACATGTCTTGTACAGGGGGATGGGCCCCATGTTTTGAACTCTCTTCTGTCATACAACATTTTAAAACTCTTGTGTGGTGTTATATTTCGACTCGGTGTTTACTGACAAATGTTCCTCCGTTACATAACAGGCATAAAACATTTCTGGTCACCGATAAGGAAAAACTGGACCTTACAAATATAGAAAGCCATGAATGTGTGGACAACTTTAACGCGAACAAATAAACTAGTCCACACGACATTTTATTACGACCACTGAATGAAGCCAGCCAGCTCGTAGCTCTCCCAATCTTTACCGAAATATTCGACAAATCAAACACAGGAAAGGAAAGTGCTTAATGACACCAATTTTCAAAGGACTTGACAGTAAACTTGCTCCGAACTACAGTTCTAGTAGCCTAACTTTGACTTTAGTTTGAAATTTCGGAGGGATTTAAATCGTAGAGTGGGCCGGTACATGGGAGACCATTGGATTTCTACGTTGACAAAGGCCAAATAATGCACAAAGGAAATCATAAGCACAAAATCCTCGGGTTAACCTTTGTTAGAATATTATTTAGAGAAGAAAAGAACTTTAGAGTGATTGGCAAGAGAGCCTAGTGGATACAAAAATGTCAATAGGATGTTTGGAATCGTAATCAGATATATATACAGCAAAACATGATTACACATTGTAATGTCGGATCTCATTTGAAATACGCTGTTAAAATCCGCTCTCCAAACCCGACAAAAAGAGGAAAAACTAAAACGTATTCAGAGAAGACCAGTCAAACTCATCCTTCCACTAGAAAAAAAAAAAAGCAATGTGAGAAAGACTCAAGGACCTAAATTCACTGTGGAAAGAAAAATAAATATCTGATAAAAGTTTTCAAAATAATACATAATTTAGTCAACGTAACAAACGAAAATTTACTTTAGACACAGATTCAGTGACCATTAATAAATAATGGTATGACGAAAGAAAAAGGGAAGGAAATGTAACAGCAATGTGGGCCAGAGATTTTTTTTCCACTGGTATACAGGTTCAGCATTGGAATAAACTACCTCCCGATGTGGTAAATACAAAGGCTATAAATACCTTCAAACCAAACTGAGAAAAAAAATTAATTGATATTTGTTATCAGTGCAAGAAATAAGAAAAACAAAATCCAATTTATCACTCATCTCCCAGAGCAGATATTAAACTGAAAAGAAATCTTTCTAGTCTAAACTTCCCTATAGAAAAAAAAAAAAAATAAATCCATGGCGGTATTGTCGTATACTTCATATATTTTCTCATCTTTTCCCCCCTGCCGCAGTTGTGCCGGAGAGACAGGTGGTAGGAGAAGGTGCCGCTTTGTTTTGCCACCATCTTTCTACCACTACATCTAGGTCATGACATCAAGTTTAACCTCGTTGTGGGACCATCGGGGTCTACTGTGATCTGTCCTTCCCATGTGTTCCTGTGTTAGCATTCAGATTCATCGGCCTTCGTGATCGGTATGCATGCGTGCATGTATGTATGTATGTATGCACGTATGAGTCTATGAATATTCATCTTTAAAGTCAGAAAATAGTCTGAGGACTTATCACTGTCTCGCTCCATCTTCCACAGTCTCAACATGTGTGAACTGCATTAATTGCTAAAGAGCCTTGCCGAATATCGAAGACTTTAAAAGCCTTTTTGATGACCGCCTTCTCATGGCTGTAATATCTATCTATCTATCTATCTATATATATATATATATATATATATATATATATATATATATATATATATACATATATATACCCATTGAAATAATTTACCCCTAAATTCCTATTAAAATAATTCACCCCTAAATTCCTACCCATTAAAATAATTTACCCCTAAATTCGTATCTATTTCAGCGATATTCTCTATGCTTCCATTACTGGATGTTTCACCCAAATAACCCAGTTACCAATATTTCGTTGCCACAATCTTGTAGTTCAGTTGTGAAACTACGGCGTGGGAACTTTAATTCTTTTCATAGCCCCAGAAGAAAAAAAATATGGATGTTGCAACGGCGTGAAATTACTCTTGGGCCTAACCTAAACGTAGTCATTATATTGTGAACCTCCTCACAACCTTCTCACAGACTCTTCAGTAAATTGTAATACTTTCATGCGTTCTTGATACTATACTTTTCACGAAATTGGGATGCCTTTAAACAATCTTCTCTTAACCTTCTCAGTATGATATATATTTTTTTTTTTTTTTTTTTTTTTTTTTATACTTTGTCGCTGTCTCCCGCGTTTGCGAGGTAGCGCAAGGAAACAGACGAAAGAAATGGCCCAACCCACCCCCATACACATGTATATACATACGTCCACACACGCAAATATACATACCTACACAGCTTTCCATGGTTTACCCCAGACGCTTCACATGCCTTGATTCAATCCACTGACAGCACGTCAGCCCCGGTATACCACATCGCTCCAATTCACTCTATTCCTTGCCCTCCTTTCACCCTCCTGCATGTTCAGGCCCCGATCACACAAAATCTTTTTCACTCCATCTTTCCACCTCCAATTTGGTCTCCCTCTTCTCCTTGTTCCCTCCACCTCCGACACATATATCCTCTTGGTCAATCTTTCCTCACTCATCCTCTCCATGTGCCCAAACCACTTCAAAACACCCTCTTCTGCTCTCTCAACCACGCTCTTTTTATTTCCACACATCTCTCTTACCCTTACGTTACTCACTCGATCAAACCACCTCACACCACACATTGTCCTCAAACATCTCATTTCCAGCACATCCATCCTCCTGTGCACAACTCTATCCATAGCCCACGCCTCGCAACCATACAGCATTGTTGGAACCACTATTCCTTCAAACATACCCATTTTTGCTTTCCGAGATAATGTTCTCGACTTCCACACATTCTTCAAGGCCCCCAGGATTTTCGCCCCCTCCCCCACCCTATGATCCACTTCCGCTTCCATGGTTCCATCCGCTGCCAGATCCACTCCCAGATATCTAAAACACTTCACTTCCTCCAGTTTTTCTCCATTCAAACTCACCTCCCAATTGACTTGACCCTCAACCCTACTGTACCTAATAACCTTGCTCTTATTCACATTTACTCTTAACTTTCTTCTTCCACACACTTTTCCAAACTCAGTCACCAGCTTCTGCAGTTTCTCACATGAATCAGCCACCAGCGCTGTATCATCAGCGAACAACAACTGACTCACTTCCCAAGCTCTCTCATCCCCAACAGACTTCATACTCGCCCCTCTTTCCAAAACTCTTGCATTTACCTCCCTAACAACCCCATCCATAAACAAATTAAACAACCATGGAGACATCACACACCCCTGCCGCAAACCTACATTCATATATATATATATATATATATATATATATATATATATATATATATATATATATATATATATATATATATATATAAGCTTCTGCAGCGCTCAGGAAGCCAGCTATGTCCATTGGGTAAAACCACAGGTCAAGCCTCGAGTGTGGTGATGCTGTTTACTTGTTTGTGTGAGGCGAATGCAGCGTTGAGCGTCTACAGTATAGATGATGCAGCATTCTAGATATGAGTAGACACTGTGATGTGATGTGATGAATCGGTTCGTTATATTGTAGAGATGGGCGGTGTCCACAACACAGGCGAGAAAGTGTAACTCGCCTATGTTTCGGGAGTGTTAGTTTCTGTTGGTGTGGGAGTGGTGGTTGATCCTAAGTTAGAAAGGTAGTTAACTGGTACTTCTCAGATCATTTTTGGTGTTCTCTGTTAGTGCTGTGTTTGGTGGGGGTTGGGTAGATGAGTATAGATTGTCAAAGTGTGTGGCATAGAGAAGGTATCTATTTCTACATGAGGGTTGGTGGTTTAATCATGGAGTGTTTGGGATGAAATGGATTGAATGTCGTTGCAAAGATCTGAGTGGCAAGCATGTTAAGATGGTATTGTACTGGGAGATTTTGTTTCTTTGTGGTATTGAGTGTGTGTATATATATATATATATATATATATATATATATATATATATATATATATATATATATATATATATATATATATATATCATACATTTCCCCTCCACCTCTAACCTTTATATCGTCTTCGTCAACCTCTCCCAACTCATTCTCTCCAGATGTTCAAACCATTTCAACACACCCTCTACAACTCTCTCAACCACACTCTCCTTATTACCACACATCTCTCTTACCCTTTCATTACTTACTCGATCAAACCACCTCACACCACATACTGTCCTCAAACATCTGATTTACAGCACATCCACCCTCCTCCGCACATCCTCTGCAACATCTTTGAAAATACTGTATCTTCAAATATACCCATTTTCGCCCTCCTAGATAACGAACAACCTCTCTTTCCATACATTCCTCTGCTCCCAGGACCTCCGCCCCCTTCCCGTCCTATGACTCACTTCCGCTTCAACAGATCCATACGCTGCCATGTCCCCTCCCAGCTATCTATAAACTTTTTCCAAAAAATCTTATCCATTCAGGTTTAATCAACCTGTATTTCTGCCCTGTTGAACCTGCCGTTCCATCAGCCGCAACCACGTTATTGTCAGTAATATCTGTATACATCAAATGCAAGTTCTTCCAACAAATGCATCTACATGTGTGAGTACAACTCCAACTACAACCATATCTATACCCCAACAACCACCACCTTTATATCCCCATTTAAAGTACACCTTCAATAACCACAGAGATGTGGACGATAATCCGAAAATATTCAATAGGCAACTGTGAATTAAAACACGAGCCATATTTCCTCCAAATGAGTCATATTCCTGAGAGTGCGCATGCGTCACCTGAGGCCGAGCATGCGCACATCAAGATAGATATTGAACTCGAATCGTTATTAACAACTTTTCTTTTGTTGGAAAAACGAGATAAATCTAGTAGTAATCAGATAGCAGAAGGAAAGTCAGAAATCACCACAAACACATCTACAATTCATTTCACAAGTGACTCTTACAGCAACACTCACATCTACTTTTACATTAAGCTTAGCAAAGTGTAAAAAATGATGGTAAACTGTGGAAAAATAGATTGGTTCATAAAACTCTACTACACCTTTGATCATGATTATTCACCAGTTGGTGACGTCTTATCTGATTGTTCAACTGACTTAAGAAAGAAAAAGAAAAAAAAAATGTAGAACTTTCAGTTTGTGGTATATGGTAACATTTTACCACACGGTATCCGGTAATTTTAATACTTTACCAGAATTGTTGGTTGGCTGGTTCAACTTCTGTTACGATCATTATGGCCGTCACCATCGTTATAATTACGAATTTCTACACAATACGTGCTCTAACTGAATGCCTATCCCTTACATGTAAGAATTTCAATGTAATATGTTATTCAGTTTCAATGTAATATGTCATTCATGCACGCTGAATACATACGAGTGTATGAATGTTATTCCATTACGGGGAGATTTTCAAAATTGAATGAAAGGACGAGGCTTCGAATCCTTTTAAGGCGTAACAAGGAAGCAATAATCTTCTGGCGACTTGTGCTTCAAATTCAGTCCAATTTAAACCCGTCAGGATCATAACGGACGAACACAGGATAACAGTAATGGCAGGGGCAAAGGTTGGAAACTTGATCCTTGGATATCGTCAGAGATACATGCAAATCATATTCATATTTGTTCGTGTTATTCAGCCATATGTTCCTCCCAGCTTCGTGTCATTACCCAGCGACATATTGGAGCGCTCTGTACATAAGTGAAGGTTTTTCGAAATAGGAAATATATATTGTGGAAATCTCCTTCGTCCACGAGCCAAATTGTGAAGAAAACCAAAACTGTGTGTGTGTGTGTGTGTGTGTGTGTGTGTGTGTGTGTTGCCTATATACCTCGTTTACCTGCAAGTCAAGCTACCGCATGCGGCATTTGCCGTGGCCGATGTGTATCTACGAGCCATGACCTCCACCCACTGGATGGCAACCTACATATATTTTGTCGTATATAAATTCTACAGACGACATATATTTTGTCGTATATAAATTCTACAGACGATGTATTGTTAACAAAGGTCTATATTAAGACACATTATCAGTTATTGAAATCTATTTAACAACGATTTACTATATGGCTCAAAAAATAAACTCGTGACGGATGATTTATATCATTTGCGATGATTTATATCATTTGCGGAGAATTTACATAATTTTCCCCTATACGTCGCCAGCGAAGCTACGGTTTTTGGGGCCGTAATTGGCATGCGGCGGACATGCGACCCACACAATGAAAATAAGACGCCATTTCTATGCGTCGTACACCGCTGGGCCGAGGGTGACGTGTGTCTCTCTTGCTTGTGTCCTTTCTAAACCTCCAACTTAGCATACGAATAACTGAATTACTAGAAATAAAAAAAAAAGGGGAACTTTACATTCACGTCTACGTGGCGTATTTCACCAATTCTCCACCCCAAAAATAAAGTGATTTAATATAGCTATAGGAGTAGTTCCATGTCGTGGTATATAAAATAATAAACTTTTTCGAGTTGCAAAGACGAAATTTTTTGAATGCGACGCCTGCCATTATACAGTTACTCGGGCGGTTATACGAGACAGGTTGTCCTTCACCCGTCCGTGTGGATGCAAGGACGTGCGCGCGCGCGCAGCTAGGCTACAATGTACCTCACCCCCCACCAGCTGGCTGGCCATCTGGCTTTTCCAAGACGCAGCCAGATGGCTCACCAGCTAGCTACTCAACTCACTTCAGAAGCCATTTTACTGAACCCTGAAGTCAGGCTACTGGTTAACAATCCCCCCTTACTTAACCCTGCTGGTTAACATTCCCCCCTTTACTTAACCCTGCTGGTTAACAATCCCTCCTTACTTAACCCTGCTGGTTAACATTCCCCCCTTACTTAACTCTGCTGGTTAACATTCCCCCCTTTACTTAACCCTGCTGGTTAACAATCCCTCCTTACTTAACCCTGCTGGTTAACAATCCCCCTTACTTAACTCTGCTGGTTAACAATCCCTCCCCTTACTTAACCCTGCTGGTTAACAATACCTCCTTACTTAACCCTGCTGGTTAACAATACCTCCTTACTTAACCCTGCTGATTAACAATTCCTCCTTACTTAACCCTGCTGGTTAACAATCTCTCTTACTTAACCCTGCTGGTTAACAATCCCCCCTTACTTAACCCTGCTGGTTAACAATCCCCCCTTACTTAACCCTGCTGGTTAACAATCCCCCCTTACTTAACCCTGCTGGTTAACATTCCCCCCTTTACTTAACCCTGCTGGTCAACAATCCCTCCTTACTTAACCCTGCTGGTTAACAATCCCACCTTACTTAACCCTGCTGGTCAACAATCCCTCCTTACTTAACCCTGCTGGTTAACAATCCCCCCTTACTTAACCCTGCTGGTTAACAATCCCCCCTTACTTAACCCTGCTGGTTAACAATCCCCCCTTACTTAACCCTGCTGGTTAACAATCCCCCCCTTACTTAACCCTGCTGGTTAACAATCCCCCCTTTACTTAACCCTGCTGGTTAACATTCCCCCCTTTACTTAACCCTGCTGGTCAACAATCCCTCCTTACTTAACCCTGCTGGTTAACAATCCCACCTTACTTAACCCTGCTGGTCAACAATCCCCCCTTACTTAACCCTGCTGGTTAACAATGCCCCCCTTACTTAACCCTGCTGGTTAACAATCCCACCTTACTTAACCCTGCTGGTTAACAATCCCTCCTTACTTAACCCTGCTGGTTAACAATCCCCCTTACTTAACTCTGCTGGTTAACAATCCCTTCTTACTTAACCCTGCTGGTTAACATTTCCCCCTTTACTTAACCCTGCTGGTTAACAATCCCTCCTTACTTAACCCTGCTGGTTAACAATCCCTCCTTACTTAACCCTGCTGGTTAACAATCCCTCCCCTTACTTAACCCTGCTGGTTAGCAATCCCTCCTTACTTAACCCTGCTGATTAACAATCCCTCCCCTTACTTAACCCTGCTGGTTAACAATCCCTCTTACTTAACCCTGCTGGTTAACAATCCCACCTTACTTAACCCTGCTGGTTAACATTCCCCCCTTTACTTAACCCTGCTGGTTAACAATCCCTCCTTACTTAACCCTGCTGGTTAACAATCCCACCTTACTTAACCCTGCTGGTTAACATTCCCCCCTTTACTTAACCCTGCTGGTTAACAATCCCTCCTTACTTAACCCTGCTGGTTAACAATCCCTTCTTACTTAACCCTGCTGGTTAACATTCCCCCTTTACTTAACCCTGCTGGTTAACAATCCCTCCTTACTTAACCCTGCTGGTTAACAATCCCACCTTACTTAACCCTGCTGGTTAACATTCCCCCCTTTACTTAACCCTGCTGGTTAACAATCCCTCCCCTTACTTAACCCTGCTGGTTAACAATCCCTCCTTACTTAACCCTGCTGGTTAACAATACCTCCTTACTTAACCCTGCTGATTAACAATTCCTCCCCTTACTTAACCCTGCTGGTTAACAATCCCTCTTACTTAACCCTGCTGGTTAACAATCCCTCTTACTTAACCCTGCTGGTTAACATTCCTCCCCTTACTTAACCCTGCTGGTTAACATATCCCTCTTACTTAACCCTGCTGGTTAACAATACCTCCTTACTTAACCCTGCTGATTAACAATTCCTCCCCTTACTTAACCCTGCTGGTTAACAATCCCTCTTACTTAACCCTGCTGGTTAACAATCCCACCTTACTTAACCCTGCTGGTTAACAATGCCCCACGTTAAGACATAAGCGAATGAACTCGACTAAACATAAGTGAGCCAATCAAGTTCTGCAGCCAGTAGGGTCAAGCAGGTCAGCTGCTGGCAGCACGATCAATTGTTAAGATGATGATTAAGGATATTTCCACACCCTAATCGTCCAATCACCGCTTCGTGCATAGGTTAATGTGGGGGTGTTTAGATATTTCTCCTTTGACATTTCCTTTTTTTTCTAACGTCTGAAGTAGAATTTTTAACGTTTTGATAACATACAACGTAAAAAAATCTGTACCTTGGTTAGAAAAATAATAATTTCGGTGGAATCCTCGTCAGCGAATGGTAAACCACTTTAGTCTCATTTTTAAGGGAGACGCAAATTCGAAAATAATACAGGAACACAGTTTTCAAAATACATTTACTTTACGGGGTGGGAAGACTTTAATATTATTTAGATTTTGGGTTAAGGAAGGCACTTGTCACTCGACTACTGCTACGAGACGCACAAACGAATGAGACGAGAGGCTATTACATGGGCGCCATAAGGAACAAAGAAACATTTGTTTTCCTATCTACAATGAACACTGAATTTCCACTCGCTTAAAGGTCATATTTTATCTCTATGAAGTGCTGAAGAAACTGAATACATTCAGTCTTACTGACTTCACGTATTTGTTTTTGTTTATTGCCATGAAAATAAGCGAACATCTAATGTCTACTATACAAGCAAACGGATCCTCCACGACCAAGTACCCAGAGCGCGTGGGATGAAAAATGGAAAGTGTTGCCCCCGCGGTCGCTAGGTCTGTGACGTCACGGTCAACACGGCTGCCGCGGACGCGTATGGGTACATTTACACAGACGGCATTCCAAACTGATTTATCGATTCATCTCCATATGTGGCTGGCTTGGTACCTTAACGAGAAAAGCAAGGTCGTTTCTCGGTCTCGAAGTGGATCGTAAGAGAGAGAGAAAAAAGCGTCACACCGGTCGAAAGTCAAGGTGAAATGCGCCATTCGAGTGGGGAAATATATAAGCGTTTGTATTCATTCATCGACAATGGCTTACAGAAGAGGGTGTGGCCAGCATCGCGTATCAGGAACGTGTATAGTGAAACTATGTATATCTATACATGTCTGAGTATATATATATATATATATATATATATATATATATATATATATATATATATATATATATATATATATATATATATAATGTGTGTGTGTGTGTGTGTGTGTGTGTGTGTGTGTGACTTCCATGGTGTACCAGTTAGCGTACCTGACTGTGACGCATTCACACTCCATCATCTTTCCCATGAACCTTCCTTCCACCCACCGTCCCACGCGCCATACCCCTAGATGGATCATTCTGGGCAGTCCTGTCACTTCTGTTCTCTTCGGCATGAGGTTTTAACAATGTGTTGGCCACTTTTCTCAATGCAATATCTAATTATCATTTTCCACTGACCTGATTACTTTTTGCCAACATCTTCCTCTTAGTGGTGTCACCACCCAAGCCGTAATGTGGTCACAGAGATGCAAGAAAGAAAGAATAATTGCTCAGTTCCTTAATAACCTGGCGACACCTCGAGCACTTAGGTTCTTCACTAATCTGGTCACAGTGACTGGTGGTCTATGTTT
The DNA here is from genome assembly GCF_036320965.1 of Panulirus ornatus. Taxonomy (NCBI): domain Eukaryota; kingdom Metazoa; phylum Arthropoda; class Malacostraca; order Decapoda; family Palinuridae; genus Panulirus; species Panulirus ornatus. The sequence continues at coordinate 94,510,735 of NC_092224.1, read as the reverse complement.
CCTAGGGAACCGGGTCACACCTGGTGGTCTATGTTTCCTAAATGAACCGGGTCACACCTTGTGGTCTCTGTTTCCTAAGGAACCTGGTCACACCTGGAGCTCTATGTTTCTTAAGGAACCTGGTCACACACCTGGAGCTCTATGTTTCCTAAGGAACCTGGTCACACGTGGTGGTCTGTGTTTCGTAAGGAATATGGTCACACCAGGTCTATGTTTCCTAAAGAACCTGGTCACACCTGAACCTCTATGTTTCCTAAGGAACCTGGTAACGCCTTCAACTTGAGCATACTGAGGGCCATATCATTACCAAAGAAACACATCCACGAGGTCATACTATACAGGTAAAACTTCCTCAATTGCTCCAATGCTCCAACAGTTTGCCTGACTTTCACTAAAGTTGCTTCAGCCCTTATTTCTATGTTCCCACAAAAGGAATTATCCAAGTGAGAAACAGCAAGTAAGAGTTGAGAGAGACATGTCGGTGTTACATGAGGAAGAGACAAAGAGAAGTACTGAAGACTTGTACATGACATGTAACTGAACGGGCCATAAGGAACCGTGAAAAGGAATGATAAAACTCCATATACATTCAGGATTGAGTCACTTTAGAGAAGCAGGAACGAGTGGAATTGAGATAATGTAATGTGGAAAAACTGGAAGAGAAAAAAGGGGGAAAAAAGATAATGAATGGATAAACCTGCATCAAAACTGTCACTGGTATTTCTCAATGGCAGAGGCGATCGGTGAGCACTGAAGAGGATGGGTTGTGGGTAGAAGGCCTCTCTCGGTACAAGCGTATACTTCCCTAAAACGTAGTTTAGGTAATGTTTTCTCAGTCACGCACCCCATGTCGGGTACCTACCACACTAAAATGTACTCCTACCACAATGATTATTATTGACTCCTACCACAATGATTATTATTGACTCCTACCACAATGATTATTATTGACTCCTACCACAATGATTATTATTCACTCCTACCACAATGAGAATTATTGACTTCTACCACGTCAATCAGTGACTCTCTGACGTCTACCCGTCCCAAGAACAGCCTTGTTATGGACCCATTGGGTCTGTGGCTGTTTGAGGTCAGTGGCATCCATGTAAACACTACAGTAAGAGGATTGGGGATATGATACTCAAGTGGGTTTCGTGTGTGTGTGTGTGTGTGTGTGTGTGTGTGTGTGTGTGTGTGTGTGTGTGTGTGCGCGCCTTCGAGCACGCTTGACCTAGAGCTAAGAGAGTCGAACCCACGTCCTCGGACGAGACTGGAAAGATGAAGTGGTCGGAAAGACTTGATTATATTCGTGAGGAATTTGATTACATTGAATTACTTCATTGATTTATTGACGCAAGGGTTATAGCAATTACAGTTCATTTGGTCATATTTTACCTCTTTCGGAATGAGGTCGTAGGTTAAGCCATCATACCTAGGAGTCGTACCGTCGTGATCGAGGGTCGTACCGTCGTGTTCAAAGGTCGTACCGTCGTGTTCAAGGGTCGTACCGTCGTGCTCAAGGGTCGTACCGTCGTGCTCAAGGCTCGTACCGTCGTGTTCAAGGGTCGCACCGGCATGTTCGAGGGTCATAATGTCGTGTTCAAGAGTCGTACCGTCGTGCCCGAGGGTCGTACCGTCGTGCTCAAGGGTCGTACCGTCGGGCTCAAAGGTCGTACCGTCGTCTTCAAGGGTCGTTCCATCGCACTAATAGGGTTCAGTAGTACGACCTCTGCCACTTCAGTGGTGTTGTGTTTTTTTCATACCATTACGCACGCACGTGCCGGGTTGTCTGCCTTCATTATGAGTCACCTAGTCTGACCTGGGTATTGCCAAGGCCCAGCTGGTGGTGGCTACTGGATCTCTGGGTCGAGGGGGAAAATGCGTCATTACGATCACCTAGACACATCACATGCCTCGAAACCAGCTCAATGAACACACTTTTTCTAAAGGTG